>NC_041384.1:345097340-345139287 GCF_002162155.2 Triticum dicoccoides
ATGAAAATATGTTGAGTTCGAAGCCAACCAAATGTGAAGACATTGCAAGGTAACGCCATGAGTGAAATACTTCAAAATAGAACGTTTGGTGGTGGCGTTACCCACCGTATAGGAAGTATTAGACCCAAAGATGGCGCACAATTATTGTGGCGCTCCGAAGTCAAATTCCACATTAATGTATTCACACTTAGAATGTATGTCTTCATTGATTGAAGATATACTTCACTTCGTGTGTTGGACATCTAAGTCATCAATATGCATAAGGGTTAGGATGTGTGCCTGATCACAGGACATTTGAGGATTCCAGGATATTTAGCTCACACCGTAACTTGCAAAACCTCTTCTCATCCAAAGGCTTGGTGAAGATATCTGCCAATTGCTCTTCAGTGTTGACGTGTATGATATCAATGTCTTTCTTCACAACATGATCTCTGAGAAAGTGATGACGAATTTCAATGTGCTTTGTCTTCGAGTGTTGAACTGGGTTGTTGGTAATCTTGATGGCGCTTTCGTTGTCGCAGTAAAGTGGCACTTGCTTCAGATGAATGCCATAGTCCTTGAGTGTTTGCTTCATCCACAGAAGCTGGGCACAGCAAGATCCAGCAGCAATGTATTCAGATTCAGCAGTGGAGAGAGATACACAGTTCTGCTTCTTTGAAGACCAACATACAAGTGATCGTCCCAGAAAGTGACATGTGCCTGATGTAGACTTGCGATCAACTTTGTCACCAGCATAATCAGCATCCGAGAATCCAACCAAATCAAACTCTGAGCCCTTTGGATACCATAATCCTAGAGTTGGGGTGTGAGCCAAATATCGAAGAATTCGCTTCACAGCTAAGTGATGCGACTCCTTTGGTGCCGCTTGAAATCAAGCACACATGCAAACACTAAGCATAATATCTGGCCTAGATGCACATAGATAAAGTAAAGAACCAATCATGGAGCGGTATACCTTTTGATCGAACTCTTTACCATCGTCGTCAGGACCCAGATGATGTTTGGCTGGCATTGGTGTTGTGAAGCCTTTGCAGTCTTGCATACCGAACTTCTTCAGGCAAGTTTTATGCAAGTTTTAAAGAAAATGTTGACATGAGCATTATATGAAGCATTTGTCATCGTGGCGGAAACAAAAGGGGTGCCACGACAACGACAACGAAAAATGGTGCCACGGCAACATTCCGGTTCCGGTAGCTCACGGAGATACCAGTGCGAAAGGAAAAGTGATGGGAGCGTGACATGCGATAGAAGGTGGGGTGATCCCGGTTACCGAGTTCCCACGATTGGACGGCATGGCAACGAGGAGGACCATGCATGCGATAATTTCAGACACGGTGCAAATGCAGGATTCATCTCATTCAACACGCATGCAATCGTTCTCGGACGGGCGTCTCGGGGTTATACCTTCGAAGCGTGCGTTTATAAGCGGATCGGTTCGTACGGGAAGTAGTCGTTCATGGGTCGTTGAGGGAAGTAGTGGTTCATGTCTGTAGATGTTTCAAGGTCACGACAAGGAACTTGACGCCCACGGGGTCTTCAGCGATGGTCGTGGTACATGTTTCGTAGACGTTCGGGCGGCGGTAGTGGGACACATTTCCTGTAGATGTTCGGATCAATGAGCGGGTACTTGGCGCAACATAGGACTCCGGGGTCGTCGGGTACACGTTCACATTGTAGCCGTACACATCGATGGTCTTATCGAAACCTCGTCAACGGTCGAGATCCACCTTGGCGATACGAAGGGGTACTTGGCGTCATGGTACTTGGGTCTTCGGACTTGCTGGTCTCGGTTCTTGCGACGGTAGTGGTACAAGGTCATCGTGGGAAGTAGTCGTACTCGCGAACTTGTCGGATACACGGCGACGGTAGTAGAACTTCACGGATCCTTGGTCTCCGGACGTAATGGTACTTGGCGAATCCCGAAACGTTCTTGATGATCCAAAATGGCGCAAGTGAGAAGCACATCCACGGAGTCTTCCGACTTGGGCTCCGGGTACAGGTTTTGACGAGCCCACGGAGAGGATGGAGAAAGTCAACAGCGTAGCATCAACAGCCAACGAGGCTATGAACATGACTTGGGGCTCCCCAAACCCATGAAAACGGCTGGCAGGAGGCGGATGCTAGCAGGTCCGGACGGCGTCAGCAGCAGAGTTGGCCGGAGAGAGCGGCTCGGGCAAGAGTTCGTCAGCACGGGGAGGAGGCTGGCGGAGAATGGCGAGGTGAAGACATAGGAAGGCGGGGCCGCGGGCATCCATGGCGGTCTCCTGCCTCGTGGTCGCCGGCGGCGGCGCTGGTCCTCGAACGACGAGGCGAGGTGAAGGAGCACGAGGAGGCGGCTCCATGGACTTGTTATTTGTCGATCCGGTCAGAGTTGAGGCAGAGGAGCGGCGAGGCGAAGGAGAGGCCGCTGGTGGAGGTCTGGCGGGCATTCATGGCGGCGGTGGCCTCCTGCTGGTCCGGCGGCTGGGCTTCAGGCGCAGGTCCTCGAGGAGCTCCTCTCCTCGAGCGCTCACGCGACGGGGACAAGGTGCAGGGAGAGGCGCGGTCGCGGCCCGGCACTACAGAGGGAGGCGCGCCATGGGGTCGGGTGCGGTGGTGGCGAGAGCGAGGCGGGGTCTGTCGAGGAGAGGGAGATGGGATCGGGCAGAGGGCATCCTCTCCTGGCGGCGCGAGCAGGGAGACAGGGAGGAGGGGGTCGAGGGAAAAGGGCTCGGCTGCGCCTAGGTTAGAGCAAGGGAGTGGGCCTTGGAGGCCGGTCGGCCTGGCTGGGCTGCCGACCCCTGCTGGGCCTGGTGCTCTCTCACTCTTACACTCCTTAGAAGAAAGAGGGAGACAAGAAAGAAAAGACAAAAATAGAGAGAAGAAAAAGAAGAGGGATTTAGGGAACGAATTTGAACATGCGGGTAATTTTCTTGGACTCACAAAAATATGCTCGGTCCGAGAAAAATAGGTAGGGAGCCCGATTAACAAAACGGAGATGTTTTGTAGACGTTAGGGGATGATCCGGATCCAATGGTGACGACTGCCCGGGTCGGGTCCGGGACAGCTTTCGGGCGCGCGCGCGAGGAGGGTCGCGGGCTGACGAGAGAGGTTAGGTAGGGCCTGGCGGTGAGTGGTAGTGGGCTGAGATGAGAGGAGAGGTTAGGTAGGGCCCGGCAACTGTTTTCGGAGACCGAAAGCGTCCGACGTTTTGACCAACTATAATGTCGCTATTGTTATCCCTTGGGCATCAAACAAACTCCGAATGCGATGAAACTTGGCAGGCGGCCTACCTACAACATAACAACACCGCATGCCAACTTTCAACCCAGTCCGAGAACATTCTCCGGCCACTTATAAAATAATGTTTTGGACATGCCGCGGGCGCGTGCAAGTGTGTTTGGGCTCAGAACGGACAACGGAGAGAACGAGGAGACCGGGACAGATGCAAGTTTGAAAACATGATGATGCAATGCACATGATGACATGATAAGATGCAACACACAAGCAAATGACATGGCAACGATAGCGAATAACTGGAAGACACCTGGCGCATCGGTCTCGGGGCGTCACAACTACGTCCGTTTGTCTTCTTCATGGACTCGTTCTTCTTCCTTGCGGGATTTCAGGAAAGATGACCATACCCTCAAAATCACTTCTATCTTTGCTTGCTAGATGCTCGCTCTTTTGTTATGCCTATGTTGCGATACCTACCACTTGCTTATCATGCCTCCCGTATTGTCAAGCCAAGCCTCTAACCTACCTTGTCCTAGCAAACCGTTGTTTGGCTATGTTACCGCTTTGCTCAGCCCCTCTTATAGCGTTGTTAGTTGCAGGTGAAGATTGGAGTTTGTTCCTTGTTGGAACATGGATATTTGTTGGGATATCACAATATCTCTTATTTAATTAATGCATCTATATACTTGGTAAAGGGTGGAAGGCTCGGCCTTATGCCTGGTGTTTTGTTCCACTCTTATCGCCCTAGTTTCCGTCATATCGGTGTTATGTTCCCGGATTTTGCATTCCTTACACGGTTGGGTTATAATGGGAACCCCTTGATAGTTCGCTTTGAATAAAACTCCTCCAGCAAGGCCCAACGTTGGTTTTACCATTCTCCACCTAGCCTTTTCCCTTGGGAGTCGCGCATCCCGAGGGTCATCTTTATTTTAACCCCCCCCCCCCCGGGCAGTGCTCCTCTGAGTGTTGGTCCAACCTGTCAGCCGTCGGTGGCCACCAGGGGCAACTCTGGGCTGGTCTACCGGAACCTTGGACAATCCGGTGTGCCCTGAGAACGAGATATGTGCAGCTCCTATCGGGATTTGTCGGCACATTCGGGTGGCTTTGTGGGACTTGTTTTACCATTGTCGAGGATGTCTTGCAACCGGGATGCCGAGTCTGATCGGATTGTCTTGGGAGAAGGAATATCCTTCGTTGACTGTGAGAGCTTGTGATGGGCTAAGTTGGGACACCCCTGCAGGGATTTGAACTTTCGAAAGCCGTGCCCGCGGTTATGGGCAGATGGGAATTTGTTAATGTCCGGTTGTAGAAAACCTAAAGCTTAACTTAATTAAAATGCATCAACCACGTGTGTTACCGTGATGGTCTCTTCTCGGCGGAGTCCCGGAAGTGAACACGGTGTTGGAGTTATGTTTGACGTAGGTTGTTCTAGGATCACTTCTTGATCATAGTTTCTCGACCGCTCTTTGCCTTCTCTTCTCGCTCTCTTTTACGTATGTTAGCCACCATATATGCTAGTCGCTTGCTGCAGCTCCACCTCATACCTTTTACCCTTCCTATAAGCTTAAATAGTCTTGATCGCGAGGGTGTAAGATTGCTGAGTCCCTGTGACTCACAGATACTTCCAAAACCAGCTTGCAGGTGCCGATGATACCGAGCAGGTGACACAACCAAGCTCAAGGAGGAGCTCGATGAAGATCTTGTCCTTTGTGTTGTTTCGTTCTAGTTGATCAGTAGTGGAGCCCAGTTGGGGTCGATCGGGGATCTGTGTAGCTTTTGGGGTAGTCTTCTTTTATTTTGGTTCCGTAGTCGGACCTTGTGTGTATCTGGATGATGTAATGCTGTATTCATGTAATTGTGTGAAGTGGCGATTGTAAGCCAACTATGTATCTTTTCCCTTATGTATTACTTGGGTTGTGTGAAGATTACCTCACTTGCGACATTGCTTTCAATGCGGTTATGCCTCTAAGTCGTGCTTCGACACGTAGGAGATATAGTCGCATCGAGGGCGTGACAAGTTGGTAATCAGAGCCTTCCCCGACCTTAGGAGCCCCCTGCTTGATCGAATCATTAGCGTTGTTGAGTCTAGAAAAAATGTTTTGAGTCATTTAAGATTATATATATCGGAGAGTAGGATTCTTTTTACTCCTCACTCCCTTCGTCACTCTGGTGAGGTATACTGACGTGGAGTTTTGACTCTTCTCTTCTCAAATTTCACTAAAAAAATTAGGATCACGCGGGTATCTTGAATCGTTTCGATGGTTTTGTGACGAGAACATTGTTCTTGGTGCCTCCTGACATTTAGGGGTTGTGGCAGTGTCCCGGGGAGTTGAGCTCCGAGGTGTTGTCGTCACAATTTTATCGTTGAGATTCTGGAATACCTGAGTTTCGCCGACATCGAAAATCTCTTTTATGCAGTTGTTGGTGAGATAACCTCGACACCACCCAGTACTGGGGCGGGAGTTCGGGAGTATTGCCATAACTCGTATAACGGATGCTTTTCGAAGGTTGAGGTAAACGATTTCTGAAGGTTTCTTGGTTATGTGTTGAAGGATGGATACAGCTGGATGTAGGATTTGTTAGTTTTGGGTGAGATATTATGCTTCCCCTATATCCCCAACACCTAATTGCATAACCGGAAAGTTTTGGGAGTTTATAAGTGGGAATTCAAGTAGCTCTTAGGATATCTTCCCGACATATGTATGATATGAAATTGGGGTTCGACGTCTAGTGGTCCGCCTGTCCACGGTTGGTTTTACAGTGGTCTCATCGTGTCTTAAAGAGTCCTTCGCTATGCCGACTCGGGGACGCTTCGTATGTCATGTGCACTGCCTTGTACATGATGGTGCTATACGATCGAGCCCGTGTAGGCCCACCACGAAAACTTCGGACAAAATCTCTATCATATGTTTGTTCCGGCTTATTCCGTAAGCCAATCCTTGGTTTTGTTTTGAGTTGTGGTATTCGAGTTGCTTCGAAGTCAAATGTTGATTCCATACCTTTCCTAAATGGTGTTCTCATATTACTATGTGAATACTAATCCTTCTTGATCATCGAGATTGTTATGTCAATCCTTTTTCAACCGGCGTATTTCTCTTCAAGTGGATCCGATCATTTTCAACATCCGCAAGATCAACTCAAGTCTTCTCAACGGTGTTTGCTTCTTCCGTCCCAAGTTGCCTTTGTTTTTTCCTGCCCACCCACCCTTTTTCTTCAAAGACTCATATTTCTTATTCAAGTATCCATTTTATCGATGGAAGCATCTCAATTCTTTCTGTTAATGTTCTTATCCGGTGATTTCATGAAGATTCTAATGGAGCTTCAAGCTCATCATTCTTAGTTCTTCTCCTTCTATGGTGGATCCAATTCAAGCTTTTGGTGTTGATCATATCCTTTAACTTGTTTCAATGTTTTTCATACAGTTGCACCTCATATTCATTCATTTCTCACTATTCAATTGTTTCGGAGTGCTCAAGATATCTCGAAGATTCGTGTTTCCACTCTACATTCGTTCAAGCTCTTTCGAGGATGTTATCTCATTCAAGTCATTTAATTCAACCGGTGCAACCTCTCTTTTAAATCATTTCAACGATGTTTCTTTGAGTGGGCCCTAACCCACATGTCTTTTCCCAGGATCTTACCTGACTCTTTTAATTTTCCCGGAGCTATCCTCAAATTTCTTTTCGAAGTTTGACGTAAGAATGAGTTATCATTAGTCAAACGCATTCTCCAAGATCCTTCAAATTCTTTTCATCATTGGCTCATCCTTTCCATTCTTCATTCCGGAGTGCCTCAACAATTCTTGGTGGTGTTTCTCGTCGTCATTCTCAGATTTTAAAGACCGAAGAAGAGTTTTCCTCCATATCTTATCCGTTCTCTCAAGGATCCATGGCTCTAGATTCGTGTCATCCTCTCATAATTGTTTTCAATTGTGAGATATTCTTTTCACCCATCCGGAGTAATTCAGAGTCTTTTCAGTTCGATTCTCCGAAGGCCATCATTTCAGGATTATTCATTCTCAGCTTTCAGCTCTCGTTATCTAAATCTTACCGGTGCATCGTTCAAGTGATCTCTAATCGGTCCGTGATCTATTCGTTTCACTTGTATCTAAATTCTCTCAAGCATCTTCGTTCATTTGAAAAATTTGTTGGGGAACGTTGCAAAAAACAAAAATTTTCCTACGGTTTCACCAAGATCCATCTATGAGTTCATCTAGCAACGAGTGATCGGATTGCATCTACATACCTTTGTAGATCACGCGCGGAAGCGTTCAAGGATGGGGATGAGGAAGTCATACTCGACGTGATCCAAATCACCGGAGATCCTAGCGCCGAACGGATGGCACCTCCGTGTTCAACACACGTACGGTCAGTGTGACGTCTCCTCCTTCTTGATCCAGCAAGGGGGGAAGGAGAGGTTGATGAAGATCCAGCAACACGACGGCGTGGTGGTGGATGCAGGGCGTCACCGCAGCAGGGCTTCGCGCGTAGTACTGCGAGAGGGAGAGGTGAAGCAGGGGAGAGGGAGGCGCCAAGACTCAAGGTGTGGCTGCCCCCTCCCTCCCCCTTTATATAGGCTCCCCTAGGGGGCGCCTGCCCTAGGAGATGGGATCTCCTAGGGGGGGCGGCCAAGGGGTGGAGTGCCCCCCAAGCCAGGTGGGGCGCACAATGTTCATGCTCAAAGCTGGTACTAAATAACAATTATTGAGGTTTAAAACTAGTCCCGTGGGTAAATGTAGAGGCAGCGTGCCGACGGCGATCACATCGACCTTGGAACCATTCTCGACGCGCATCGTCACCTCATCCTTCGCCAGTCTCCGCTTATTCCGCAGCTCCTGCTTTGAGTTACAAATGTGAGCAACTGCACCGGTATCAAATACCCAGGAGCTACTACGAGTACTGGTAAGGTACACATCAATTACATGTATATCACATATACCTTTTGTTTTGCCGGCCTTCTTGTCCGCTAAGTATTTGGGGCAGTTCCGCTTCCAGTCACCACTTCCCTTGCAATAAAAACACTCAGTCTCGGGCTTGGGTCCATTCTTTGGCTTCTTCCCGGCAGCTTGCTTACCGGGCGCGGCAACTCCCTTGCCGTCCTTCTTGAAGTTCTTCTTACCCTTGCCTTTCTTGAACTTAGTGGTTTTATTCACCATCAACACTTGATGGTCCTTTTTGACTTCTACCTCTGCTGATTTCAGCATTGCAAATACTTCAGGAATGGTCTTTTCCATCCCCTGCATATTGAAGTTCATCACAAAGCTCTTGTAGCTTGGTGGAAGCGACTGGAGGATTCTGTCAGTGACCGCGTCATCCGGGAGATTAACTCCCAGCTGAGTCAAGCGGTTATCTAACCCAGACATTGTGAGTATGTGCTCACTGACAGAACTATTTTCCTCCATCTTACAGCTGAAGAATTTGTCGGAGACTTCATATCTCTCGACCCGGGCATGAGCTTGGAAAACCATTTTCAGCTCTTCGAACATCTCATATGCTCTGTGTCGCTCAAAACGCTTTTGGAGCCCCGGTTCTAAGCTGTAAAGCATGCCGCACTGAACGAGGGAGTAATCATCAGTTCGTGCCTGCCAAGCGTTCATAACATCTTGGTTCTGTGGGACGGGTGCGTCACCTAGCGGTGCTAGTAGGACATAATCTTTCTTGGCAGCTATGAGGATGATCCTCAGGTTCCGGACCCAGTCCGTATAGTTGCTGCCATCGTCTTTCAGCTTGGTTTTCTCTAGGAACGCGTTGAAGTTGAGGACAATGTTGGCCATTTGATCTACAAGACATATTGTAAAGATTTTAGACTAAGTTCATGATAATTAAGTTCATCTAATCAAATTATACAATGAACTCCCACTTAGATAGACATCCCTCCAGTCATCTAAGTATACCATGATCCGAGTTAACTAGGCCGTGTCCGATCATCACGTGAGACGGACTAGTCAACATCGGTAAACATCTTCATGTTGATCGTATCTTCTATACGACTCATGCTTGACCTTTCGGTCTTCTGTGTTCCGAGGCCATGTCTGTACATGCTAGGCTCGTCAAGTCAACCTAAGTGTTTGCATGTGTAAATCTGTCTTACACCCGTTGTATGTGAACGTTGGAATCTATCACACCCGATCATCACGTGGTGCTTCGAAACAACGAACTGTCGCAACGGTGCACAATTAGGGGGAACACTTTCTTGAAATTATTATGAGGGATCATCTTATTTACTACCGCCGTTCTAAGTAAACAAGATGCAAAAACATGATAAACATCACATGCAATCAAATAATAATAGTGACATGATATGGCCAATATCACATAGCTCCTTTGATCTCCATCTTGGGGCTCCATGATCATCTTGTCACCGGCATGACACCATGATCTCCATCATCATGATCTCCATCATCGTGTCTCCATGAAGTTGCCAACTATTACTTCTACTACTATGGCTAACGCGTTTAGCAATAAAGTAAAGTAATTTACATGGCGTTTCTCAATGACACGCAGGTCATACAGAAAAATAAAGACAACTCCTATGGCTCCTGCCGGTTGTCATACTCATCGACATGCAAGTCGTGATTCCTATTACAAGAACATGATCTCATACATCACATATATATCATTCATCATTCACACAATTTTGGCCATATCACATCACAAATCACTTGTTGCAAAAACAAGTTAGACGTCCTCTAATTGTTGTTGCAAGTTTTACGTGGCTGCAAAAGGGTTCTAGCAAGAACGTTTTCTTACCTACGTAATAGACACAACGTGATTTGTCAACTTCTATTTACCCTTCATAAGGACCCTTTTCATCGAATCCGCTCCAACTAAAGTGGGAGAGACAGACACCCGCTAGCCACCTTATGCAACTAGTGCATGTCAGTCGGTGGAACCAGTCTCACGTAAGCGTACGTGTAAGGTCGGTCCGGGCCGCTTCATCCCACAACACTGCTGAAGCAAGATAAGACTAGTAGCGGCAAGAAAGTTGACAACATCTACGCCCACAACAAATTGTGTTCTGCTCGTGCAAGGAGAACTACGCATAGACCTAGCTCATGATGCCACTGTTGGGGAACGTTGCAGAAAACAAAAAAATTTCCTACGGTTTCACCAAGATCCATCTATGAGTTCATCTAGCAACGAGTGATCGGATTGCATCTACATACCTTTGTAGATCACGCGCGGAAGCGTTCAAGGACGGGGATGAGGAAGTCGTACTCGACGTGATCCAAATCACCGGAGATCCTAGCGCCGAACGGACGGCACCTCCGTGTTCAACACACGTATGGTCAGCGTGACGTCTCCTCCTTCTTGATCCAGCAAGGGGGGAAGGAGAGGTTGATGAAGATCCAGCAACACGACGGCGTGGTGGTGGATGCAGGGCGTCACCGCAGCAGGGCTTCGCTGTAGTACTGCGAGAGGGAGAGGTGAAGCAGGGGAGAGGGAGGCGCCAAGACTCAAGGTGTGGCTGCCCCCTCCCTCCCCCCCCCTTTATATAGGCTCCCCTAGGGGGGGCACCGGCCCTAGGAGATGGGATCTCCTAGGGGGGCGGCCAAGGGGTGGAGTGCCCCCCAAGCCAGGTGGGGCGCCCCCCCACCCCTAGGGTTTCAACCCTAGGCGCATGGGGTGGGCCTAGGGGGGGGCACTAGCCCACTATGGGCTGGTTCCCCTCCACACTTTGGCCCATGGGGCCCTCCGGGATGGGTGGCCCCACCCGGTGGACCCCCGGGACCCTTCCGGTGGTCCCGGTACAATACCGGTGACCCCGAAACTCTCCCGATGGCCGAAACTGCACTTCCTATATATAATTCTTCACCTCCGGACCATTCCGGAACTCCTCGTGACGTCCAGGATCTCATCCGGGACTCCGAACAACTTTTGGGTTACTGCATATTCATATCTCTACAACCCTAGCGTCACCGAACCTTAAGTGTGTAGACCCTACGGGTTCGGGAGACATGTAGACATGACCGAGACGGCTCTCCGGTCAATAACCAACAGCGGGATCTGGATACCCATGTTGGCTCCCACATGCTCCTTGATGATCTCATCGGATGAACCACGATGTCGAGGGTTCAAGCAACCCCGTATACAATTCCCTTTGTCAATCGGTACGTTACTTGCCCGAGATTCGATCGTCGGTATCCCAATACATCGTTCAATCTCGTTACCGGCAAGTCACTTTACTCGTACCGTAATGCATGATCCCGTGACCAGACACTTGGTCACTTTGAGCTCATTATGATGATGCATTACCGAGTGGGCCCAGAGATACCTCTCCGTCATACGGAGTGACAAATCCCAGTCTTGATCCGTGTCAACCCAACAGACACTTTCGGAGATACCCATAGTATACCTTTATAGTCACCCAGTTACGTTGTGACGTTTGGTATACCCAGAGCACTCCTACGGTATCCGGGAGTTACACGATCTCATGGTCTAAGGAAAAGATACTTGACATTGTAAAAACTCTAGCAAAGGAACTATACGATCTTGTGCTATGTTTAGGATTGGGTCATGTCCATCACATCATTCTCCTAATGATGTGATCCCATTATCAATGACATCCCCATGTCCATAGCCAGGAAACCATGACTATCTGTTGATCAACGAGCTAGTCAACTAGAGGCTTACTAGGGACATGTTGGTGTCTATGTATTCACACATGTATTACGATTTCCGGATAACACAATTATAGCATGAATAAAAGACAATTATCATGAACAAGGAAATATAATAATAATCCTTTTATTATTGCCTCTAGGGCATATTTCCAACAAATTTTACCTAGTGTTTCCTTATCTTTCCTTCGTTCATTTTCAATTCTTACGGTGGTTCTTCCAGAATTCTCTTTTGCTGTTATCATATCAATTCATTCATTGTTTCCAAATCCTTCCGGTGGTTCGTTGAAGACTTTTCTCAAGTTGATGCTATATCTATCTTAACCCTTTCTACGAGAATAAGTAGTATGCCAAATCTGTTGCTTGTCATCAATTTAAATTAGTGAAGGATACGCATAATGTAGTTCTTATTCTTGCTTCATAAAGTTAATTCAATTCCTTATTCCAGAGGTTCATCATATCACATTCTCGGTTCGAGAGGCTTTATCTTTTCTTTTCCAAGAGTTCCAAGCTCTCGCAATTATATTATCACGGAGATCTATCTAAATCATTACAAGGTTTCACCTCGTGTTTTCAACTTCTCTTTCTTTTCGTTATCCTTTTGTTACCAGAATTCTTCATGAAGGCTCTACATGATGTCCCATCAAGCATTTAATTCCTTTTCGAAGTTTTCATCGTGATTCTTCTCTAAGGAGCTCAAGTATTCTTCATCTTGCATTCTGAAGTGCTATTCGTTCTATCTTATCTTTTGGAGGTGGTGTTATGTCATTTTTGATAATTTTCCTTCGTGTTTCATGATTCACAAGTTATCAAGAATGAGATATTTTAAATCCATCAATCTCGTCATTGGAGTTATCTTGGGTTATATTTCACCTAAAGCCTTACCTAAGGATTGTTGCAATTATGGTGCTCATAAAGGACCCAACTTCTTCATTTATCCTCCCAGTGAAATAGTTTCTCATCTCCTTGTAATATCAATCCAATCAAATCTTTTCCGTGAGTGGCAAGTTGTCACCTCATAATTTTGAGATGTCTTCTATAAGTACATATCAAGCTTATCCTTTTCGTTGTTGGTTTTCCAACAATTCCGTTCGACCCATTTAACGTAGAAGATGTTGTTTTCCTCTTTGTTACTTTCAGTCCATTCTATCTTTTGCTCCGGAGGCATTGTGAGGTTGCTCTCTTCAACCCATCATCTTGTTTGTCAAGATCTTGTTCAATTCCTTCCATTTACAGTCGAAGTGTTTTCCAAATTATATCAGTCTTATTCCTTCTCTATCTTGTTTTAACTGGAGTGTTGTGTCTATCATTCCTCTTCTAACCGGAGTCTCATCCAAGTGCTTTCATATTGCAAAGCTCATATTCTTTACCTTCCATTTCCAATCGGAGTGTTGTCATAATTGATCTTTATCATTCCTTGTACATCTCATGTCAACCGAGGTGCTTTCATCTACCTCTTGTCCATTGTAACCTTTTCTTATGTCTTTGAACCCATAAGGTTCTCTAATGTTCCTTGTTCCTCTTTTCTAACGGAGTGTTTTCAACTTCGTTCATCTCTGTTGTATTCTTATTTTCAATTTGTTCAACCTTTCAAGGTTCTTTGGTTTCACTCGTTTGTCAAAGAAGCAACTTAGTTTTACCTCTTCTCTTTATCTTCCGTTTTTCCCTCCGGTGCCATTCTAGATCTCGGGATGAGATCCTCTCGTAGTGGTGGAGTGTTGTAACACCCTGAGACCGATGTGCCAGGTGTCTTCCTGTTATTCGTTGTTGTTGCCATGTCATTTGCTTGCGTGTTGCATCTTGCCATGTCATCATGTGCATTGCATCATCATGTTTTCAAAACTTGCATTAGTCCGGGTCTCCCAGTTTCATCTGTTGTTCGTTCTCAGCCGAGACACACTTGCACGCGTCCGCGGCATGTCCGAAATAGTATTTTATAAGTGGCCGGAAAATGTTCTCGGAATGGGATGAAAGTTTGCATGTGGTCTTATTATAGTGTAGATAGACTGCCTGTCAAGTTTCATCGCATTTGGAGTTCGTTTGACGCCCCAACGATTAACTATGGCGACAATATAGTCGGTCAAACATCGGATGTTTTTGGTCTCCGGAAACAGTCGTCGGGCCTCTCTTCTCTTCTCTCAGCGTGAGACCTTCTGCATAGTCCACTACCTACCGCCAGGCCTAACCTAGGCTCTCTCGTCAGTCCGCGGACCTCCTCACGCGCGCGTCTGAAAGTTGTCCCGAACCCGACCCGGACAATCGTTACCGTTGTGTCCGGATCATCCCCAAACATCTACAAAATGTCTCCGTTTTGTTAATTGGACTTCCTAGTCTATTTTTCTCGACCGCTCGATATTTGGAGGAACGGATTAGCCCCTAAATGTCTCCCTCTTTCTTTATATATATTTACTCTCTAGTCTAAATCTAGACCAAACCCTAACTTCTAGGCATTTGTCCCTGCCGCCGCCGCCGCACTATCTCCCACATCGCGATCCTCCCATTCCTCCTCCCACCAACCAGAGCTCGAGCCCGAGCTCTTCGGTTCGAAGCCACCAGAGAACCCCGCCGCCTAGATCGAGAGCCTCCTCCTCCCTCTTTGATCCATCAGGCCAGTACCACCGCGCCCCTTCTCTTTTCTTCTCCCTCCGTTTCTCCCTCTCTCCGCTCCTCACCAGTGACGCCGCCCTACAGGAACCATGGCCGCCATGGGAGTTCGCCGGAGTGGAGCTCCTTCCTCGACGCCGAGCTCTCCAAGCCCCGCCGCTAGGGACCTCCTCCGCGCCTTGTTGACCCGTGCCCGTCCGCCTCGGAGCCAGCCTCCTCTGCATCTGCTTCACGCCCTCCTCCTCGTCCTTCGTCGCCTGGTGACGTCCCGCTGTGCCGAGCCCGCTGCCAAGTCTCTGCGCCGCCACTCATGGTCTGCCTCGCGACCCCCTGCTAGTGCTCCTGCCTCCTCTTCGCCTTCGTCCTTGACATCCCGGCCGGATCCGCCTGAGAACACCGGCCATCTCCCTCGTCGAAGTCGCGTGCTGCTTCCCCTGCTTCGATGCGCGTTGACCTGTTCCTCTGCCAGCATGGAGGAGAACCACGTCGCCACTGGGCCTCTTCTTGCCCCGCCAAGGCTCGGCCTACCTCCATCAAATGGGCTAGGCCCGCAGGGTGAGATGCCTTCCCCCAGCGCTTGTTACTAATGGGCCAACCAGATCCGGACCGTATCGTGTTTTTTTTCGTCCAGCAATTTTCCTAATTTTCCAGGATTCTGCCAGTTTTGCAGTTTAGCCCCTGTTCTTCATGCATTTAATAACTTCACAACCGTGCATCGGATCTAAATAAATTATATATGAAAGTTGCTTAGAATTTTGTCCAGTTTAATAATATGCAACTTTCATCCATGTTTGAAATGTTTAAAATGTTGTTTGGTTAAATTTGCTCCTATGCCATGTTAAAATGTTTTATTTCATAACTAAATAACCGTAACTCGGAATTTAATAAACTTTATATGTAAATGGGGTAGAAAAATGCCTAGTTTAACATGGTGGCTTTACTTTGCATGTTTAATAACTCTAAAATTGTGTTTAGGGCAGAACAACACCAAATCTAAAATATGCATATGGGGATTTACCGGAATTTGTTGTTCGTTGCTTCCGGCCTCATTTAAACTTGCCTAGTTAGGTAGTTTTCATTTGCTTCATCCTCTTGCCATGCTAACAACATTTAATCTTGTTGGGTACATAAACGAGAGAGAACTAAATAAGTCATGTGGTGTTTTCTTCAATATGCAACTCTGTTGCATAATGAGCTCCACTTAATTTGTAGGATTGTTTGTGCACCTTTGCCATGCCATGCTTCATTAAACCGGACATGCATCATACTTGATTGTGCATCATGCCATGTTCATGTGTTGGTTGTTTACTATGTTGTTTGCTTCTTTCCGGTGTTGCTTCTTCGGGTTGGTTCCGGTAACGTCGTGTTTGTGAGGATCCGTTCAACTACTGTAACGCCCACGATGTGGCTATATCTCCCACGTGTCGAAGCACGATGTGGCTATAACCGCATTGTAAGCAATGTCGCAAGTGAGGTAATCTTCACACAACCCATGTTAAGATACATAGTTGGCTTACAATCGCCACTTCACACAATACATGAATAAAGCATTACATCAACCAGGTAAAATCAAGGTCTGACTACGGAACCAAAATAAAAGAAGACTACCACAAATGCTACACAGATCCCCGATCGTCCCAACTAGACTCCACTACTGATCAATTGGAAACGGAACAACAAAACGAACACGAATTCCATCAAGCTCTTCATTGAGCTCGGTTGCGTCACCTGCATGGTATCATCGGCACCTGCGAGCTGGTTTTTGAAGGAATCTGTGAGTCACGGGGACTCAGCAATCTCACACCCTCGCGATTAAGACTATTTAAGCTTATAGGTAAGGTAATGGTATGAGGTGGAGCTGCAGCAAGCGACTAGCATATATGGTGGCTAACATACGCAAATGAGAGCGAGAAGAGAAGGCAAAGCACGTTCGAGAAATCTATGATCAAGAAGTGATCCTAGAACAACCTACGTCAATCATAACTCCAACACCGTGTTCACTTCCCGGACTCCGCCGGAAAGAGACCATCACGGCTACACATGCGGTTGATGCATTTTAATTAAGATAAGTCTTCGGGTTTTCTATAACCGGACATTAACAAATTCCCATCTACCCATAACCGCGGGCACGACTTTCGAAAGTTCAAAACCCTGCAGGGGTGTCCCAACTTACCCCATCACAAGCTCTCACGGTCAACGAAGGATATTCCTTCTCCCAGGAAGACCCGATCAGGCTCGGAATCCCGGTTACAAGACATTTCAACAATGGTAAAACAAGACCAGCAAAGCCACCCAGATGTGCCGACAAATCCCGATAGGAGCTGCACATATCTCGTTCTCAGGGCACACCGGATGAGCCAGACATCGGGTGGGCCAGCCTAGAGTTGCCCCTGGTAGCTCTGGACATCGCTCAGTTTGGACCAACACTCAGAGGAGCACTGGCCCGGGGGTTTAAATAAAGATGACCCTTGAGTCTGCAGAACCCAAGGGAAAAACAGGCTAGGTGGTGAATGGTAAAACCAATGTTGGGCCATGCCGGAGGAGTTTTATTCAAGGCGAACTGTCAAGGGGTCCCCATTATAACCCAACCACGTAAGGAACGCAAAATCCGGGAACATAACACCGATATGAAGGAAACTAGGCGGCAAGAGTGGAACAAAACACCAGGCATAAGGCCGAGCCTTCCACCCTTTACCAAGTATATAGGTGCATTAAGATAAACAAGATGGTATTGTGATATCCCAACAATAAACATGTTCCAACAAGGAACGATCTCCAATCTTCACCTGCAACTAGCAACGCTATAAGAGGGGCTGAGCAAAGCGGTAACATAGCCAAACAACGGTTTGCTAGGACAAGGTGGGTTAGAGGCTTGACATGGCATTATGAGAGGCATGATAAAGCATGTGGTAGGTATCGCAACATAGGCATAGCAAAAGAGCGAGCAACTGGCAAGCAAAGATAGAAGTGATTTCGAGGGTATGGTCATCTTGCCTGAGATCCCGCAAGGAAGAAGAACGAGTCCATGAAGAAGACAAACGGACGTAGACGAACGGATCCTCACAAACGCGACGTTATCGGAACTAACCCGAAGAAGCAACACCGGAAAGAAGCAAACAACATAGTAAACAACCATCACATAAACATGGCATGATGCACAACCAAGTATGATGCATGTCCGGTTTAAATATGCATGGCATGGCAAAGTGCACAAACAAAACTACAAGTTAAGTGGAGCCCAATATGCAACGAGTTGCATATTGACGGAACACCACATCAATTATTTAGTTCACTCCCGGTTAGGTACTCAACAATATTAAATGTTGGTTAACATGGCAAGAGGTGAAGCATAACAAAACTATACTATCTAAACAATTTAAATGGGGCCGGATATAACAAACAACAAATCCGGTAAATCCGCATATGCAATTATCAATTTGGTGCAACAACAATTTTAAACATTTAAATGTTATTATCATGATGCGAATGACATGTGCAAGTTTTATGCAAGTTTTAAAGAAAATGTTGACATGAGCATTATATGAAGCATTTGTCATCGTGGCGGAAACGAAAGGGGTGCCACGGCAACGACAACGGAAAATGGTGCCACGGCAACATTCCGATTCCGGTAGCTCACAGAGATACCGGTGCGAAAGGAAAAGTGACGGGAGCGTGACATGCGATAGAAGGTGGGGTGATCCCGGTTACCGAGTTCCCACGATTGGACGGCATGGCAACGAGGAGGACCATGCAAGCGACAATTTCAGACACGGTGCAAACGCGGGATTCATCTCATTCAACACGCATGCAATCGTTCTCGGATGGGAGTCTCGGGGTTATACCTTCGAAGCATGCGTTTATAAGCGGATTGGTTCATAGAGGAAGTAGTCGTTCACGGGTCGTCGAGGCAAGTAGTGGTTCATGTACGTAGATGTTTCGGGGTCACGACACGGAACTTGACGCCCACGGGGTCTTCAGCGATGGTCGGGGTACATGTTTCATAGACGTTCGGGCGGCGGTAGTGGGACACGCTTCCTGTAGATGTTTGGGTCAACGAGCGGGTACTTGGCGCAACATAGGACTCCGGGGTCGTCGGGTACACGTTCACATTGTAGCCGTACACATCGATGGTCTTATCGAAACCTCGTCAATGGTCGAGATCCACCTTGGCGATACGAAGGGGTACTTGGCGTCATGGTACTTGGGTCTTTGGACTTGCCGGTCTCGGTTTTTGCGACAGTAGTGGTACAAGGTCGTCGTGGGAAGTAGTCGTACTCGCGAACTTGTCGGATACACGGTGACGATAGTGGAACTTCATGGATCCGTGGTCTCCGGGAGTAATGGTACTTGGCGAATCCCGTAACGGTCTTGATGATCCAGAATGGCACAAGTGAGCACATCCATAGAGTCTTCCTACTTGGGCTCCGGGTAAAGGTTTTGACGAGCCCAGGGAGAGGATGGAGAAAGTCAACAGCGTAGCATCAACAGCCAACGAGGCCACGAACATGACTTGGGGCTCCCCGAACCCATGAAAACGGCTGGCAGGAGGCGGATGCTAGCAGGTCCGGACGGCGTCAGCAGCAGAGTTGGCCGGAGAGAGCGGCTCGGGCAAGAGTTCGTCAGCACGGGGAGGAGACTGGCGGAGAACGGCGAGGTGAAGACACAGGAAGGCGGGCCGCGGGCATCCATGGCGGTCTCCTGCCTCGTGGTCGCCGGCGGCGGCGCCGGTCCTCGAACGACGAGGCGAGGTGAAGGAGCACGGGGAGGCAGCTCCATGGACTTGTTATTTGTCGATCCGGACGGAGTTGAGGGAGAGGAGCAGCGAGGCGAAGGAGAGGCCGCTGGTGGAGGTCTGGCGGGCGTTCATGGCGGCGGTGGCCTCCTGCTGGTCCGGCGGCTGGGCTGCTGGTGCAGGTCCTCGAGGAGCTCCTCTCCTCGAGCGCTGGGGCGACGAGGACGAGGTGTAGGGAGAGGCGCGGTCGCGGCCCGGCACTATAGAGGGAGGTGCGCCATGGGGTCGGGTGCGGTGGTGGCGAGAGCGAGGCGGGGGTCTGTCGAGGAGAGGCAGATGGGATCGGGCAGAGGGCATCCTCTCCTGGCGGCGCGAGCAGGGAGACAGGGAGGAGGGGATCGAGGGAAAAGGGCTCGGCTATGCCTAGGTTAGAGCAGGGGAGTGGGCCTTGGAGGCCGGTCGGCCTGGCTGGGCTGCCGACCCCTGCTGGGCCTGGTGCTCTCTCACTCTTACACTCCTTAGAAGAAACAGGGAGACGTGTTCAAAAAAAAAAAAAGAAGAAGAAAGAGGGAGACAAGAAAGAAATGAAAAAAATAGAGAGAAGAAAAAGAAGAGGGATTTAGGGAACGAATTTGAACATGCGGGTAATTTTCTTGGACTCACAAAAATATGCTCGGTCCGAGAAAAATAGGTAGGGAGCCCAATTAACAAAACGGAGATGTTTTGTAGACGTTAGGGGATGATCCGGATCCAACGGTGACGACTGCCCGGGTCGGGTCCGGGACAGCTTTCGGGCGCGCGCGCGAGGAGGGTCGTGGGCTGACGAGAGAGGTTAGGTAGGGCCTGGTGGTGAGTGGTAGTGGGCTGAGATGAGAGGAGAGGAGTGCAACCCGACAACTGTTTCCGGAGACCGAAAACGTCCGACATTTTGACCGACTATAATGTCGCTATAGTTATCTGTTGGGGCATCAAACAAACCCTGAATGCGATGAAACTTGGCAGGCGGCCTACCTACAACATAGAAACACCGCATGCCAACTTTCAACCCATTCCGAGAATATTTTCCAGCCACTTATAAAATAATATTTCGAACGTGCCACGGGCGCGCGCAAGTGTGTTTGGGCTCAGAACGGACAACAGAGAGAACGAGGAGACCGGGACGGATGCAAGTTTGAAAACATGATGATGCAATGCACATGATGACATGATAAGATGCAACACGCAAGCAAATGACATGGCAACGATAGCGAATAACTGGAAGACACCTGGCGCATCGGTCTCGGGGCGTCACAACACTCCACCACTATGAGAGGATCTCAACCCGAGATCCTAGGGATGGCACCGGAGGGAAAAGGAAGAGGAAGAAGTGAGGTGAAACTAAGTTGCTTCTTTGACAAACGAGTGAAACCAAGGAACCTTGAAAAGTTGAACAACTTGAAAGGAATAATGCAACGGAGATGAACGAAGTTGAAAACACTCCCTTAGGAAAGAGGAACAAGGAAGAACAGATTCGGCAGCACTCCGGTTGAAAAGTGATAAGAAACTTTATAAGATGAAAAGAACTTGAGAAGAGGGCACAACATTCCGGTTAAATGGATAAGCATGAAAAGAAACACGATCCTCAACATTCGAGATGATGAGAGGAGAGAGCAACAACGCAATGCCTCCGGAACGAAAGAATAGAATATAGATAATTGAAATAAAGGAATGGAGAAGAAAATGCCAACTCCTGCCAAAAAGAGCTTGAAAAGGCATCCTAAGGAGAAGGGTCAAACGGAGTTGTTGGAAAAACCAACAACGAAAATAGTAAGCTTGTTGTGGGCTTATGGAGAACATCTCAATACTATGAGGTGAAATTTTGCCACTAACGAAAAAACAATATATTGGATTGATATGAACAAGAAGACGAGAAACTTATTTCACCGGGAGGGTAGATAAAGAACTTGGGTCATATATGAGCACCATAATTATCAACAATCCTTAGGGAAGGTTTTAGGTGAAATATAATCCAAGATAACTCCAATGACGAGATTGATGGATTTAAAATATCTCATTCTTGACAACTTGTGAATCACGGAGCACGAAGGGAAATTATCAAGAATGACATAAGACCACCTCAAGAGATATGTGTGAACGAATTGCACTCCAGATTGCAAGATGAAGAATGCATGAGCTCCTCTGAAAAGAATCTTGATAAACACTTCGAGAAGTAATTAAATTCTTTAAGAACCATCATGTAGAGTCTCCATGAAGAACTCCGCTAACAAAAGAATGACCAAACGAAAGGAAAGAGAAGTTGAAAAACACAAGGTGAATCCTTGCAATGATTGGATGAAGCTTTGCGACAAGATAAAGTGGAAAATTTTGAACTCCGGAAGAAAAGATAAAGCATCTCGAACCGAGAATGTGATATGATGAACCTCCGGAATAAGGAATTAATCACTTGGATGAAACAAGAATAAGGATTACGTTATGCTTATCCTTCACCAATTTAGATTGATGACAAGCAATGGATTTGTCCTACTACTTATTCTCATAGAAAGGATTAAGATAGATATGGAGCAAACTTAAGACGGTCTTCAACGATCAACCGGTAGGATTGGAAACAATGAATACATTGAAATGATAAATGAAGGAAGAAGAATCTTGGAAGAACCACCATAAGAATTGAAAAATGAAAGTGGCAAGGACACAAATCACCAGAAAGAATTGGAAAACGAATGATGATACTTGAGGGGATTTGATACATGAGGACGAATAGATCTCGAACTTATTAGAGAATATTTGAGTGATGCACCGGTAAGATTTGGATTACGAGAGCTAAAAGCTGGAGTGAATAATTCTGAGATGATGGCTTCTGAAGAAACAAAACTGAAAAGATTCTTGAATTGCTCCGTATGGGTGAAAAGAATTCTCACAATCGAAAACTGTTATGAGAGGAAGGCAATAGGCTAGCATCACTAATCTTGAAGATAATGGAGCAAGATATGGAGGTAAACTCTTCTTCGGTCTTCAAAATCTGAGAATGACGATGAGAAACACCACCATGAATTGTTGCGATACTCCGGAATGAAGAATGGAAAGGTTGAGCCAACGATGAAAAGAATTTGAAAGATCTTGGAGAAGTCATTTGACTGACGATAACTCATTCTTACGTCAAACTTGGAAAAGAATTTGAGAGTAACTCCGGGAAGATTAGAGGAGTCAGGTAAGATCCTGGGAAAAGACCTGTGGGTTAGGGCCCACTCAAAAGAAACACCCTTAAAATGATTTAAAGAGAGAGATTGCACTGGTTGAATTAAAAGACTTGAATGAGATACCATCCTTCAAAGATCTTGAACGAATGCAGAGTGGAAACACAAATCTTCTGAGCTATCTTCGGCACTCCGGAACAAATGTATAGCGGGAGGTGAATGATTAAGAGGTGCACTGGCATGAGAAAACATTTGCAACAATGAAAGGAATCTGATCAACACCAAAAACTTGATTTGAATCCACCGGAGAAGAAAACAAACGAAGAATGATAAACTTGTAGAGCTTGAATAAGAAATCTGAGTCCTTGAAGAAAACAAGGGGTGGGAGGGTGAGAAAAACAAAGACAACTTCGGACGGATGAAACAAACACCGTTGAGAAACTTAGAATTGATCTTGCAGATGTTGAAATGATCGGATCCACTTGAAGAGAAACACGCCGGTTGAAAAGAAATTGAAATGACAAACTCGATGACCGAGAAGGATTAGTATTCACATAGGAACATGAGAACACTGCTTAGGAAAGGTATGGAATCAACACTAGACTTCGAAGCAACTCAAATACCACAAATAAAAGGAAACAAAGGATTGGCTTGGAGAATAAGCCGGAACAAACATATGATAGAGATTTCGTCCGAAGTTTTCGTGGTGGGGCCTACACGGGCTCGATCGTATAGCACCATCATGTACAAGGAAGTGCACATGACATACGAAGCGTCCCCGAGTCAGCATAGTCAAGGACTCTTTAAGACACAACAAGACCACTGTAAAATCAACCGTGGATAGGCGGACCACTAGACGTTGAACCCCAATTTCATATCATACATCTGTCAGAAAGATATCCTAAGAGCTACTTGAATTCCCACTTATAAACTCCCGAAACTTTCCTGTTAAGCAATCAGGTGTTGGGGATACAGGGGAAGCATAATATCTCACCCAAAACTACACAAATCCTACATCCAGCTGTATCCATCCTTCAACACATAACCAAGAAACCTTCGGAAATCATTTACCTCAACCTTCGAAAAGCATCTGTTATACGAGTTATGGCAATACTCCCAAACTCCTGCCCCAGTATTGGGTGGCGTCGAGGTTATTTCACCAACAACTGCATAAAAGAGATTTTCGATGTCGACGAAACTCAGGTATTCCAGAACTGCAACGATAAAATTGTGACGACAACACCTCGGAGCTCAACTCCCCGGGACACTGCCACAACCCCTAAATGTCAGGGGTTTTGTGAACTCGAACACCTCTGAGAATGCTCCCTTGTAAGGTATAACCTCGACACGACCGTCCATGGACCGAATGCATGTTTTGTGATACGAGATGAACCCCGTGTTTGCAGCGTGCCCGTTTGTTACGTGCACGACCCTCGGTTGCCATGCCGCCGACACATGGGACACCCGGTATCCGGGAGCGCCCCACCTTCTTTTGCTCGCTCCCGCCACTTCCTTTTGCACCGGTATCTCTTTGAGCTACCGGAACCGATATATTGTCGTGGCATCACTTCCGGATTCGTTGTCGTGGCACCCCTTTCGTTTCCGCCACGATGACAAATGCCTCATATCTTTTCGTGCCAACATTTTCATAAATATTGCATAAAACTTGCTCATGTCATGCGCATCATGATAATAACACTTAAATGTTTAAAATTGTTGTTGTACCAAGTTGATAAATGCATATGGGGATTTACCGTGTTTGTTGTTTATTATATCCGGCCCCATTTAAAATTGTTTAGGTGGTTTAGTCTTGTTATGTTTCACCTCTTGCCATGTTAGCCAACATTTAATATTGTTGAGTACCTAAACGAGAGAGAACTAAATAACTTGAATGTGGTGTTTTTTCAATATGCAACGGAGTTGCATATTGAGGTCCACTTAATTTGTAGGATTGTTTGTGCACTTTGCCATGCCATGCTTCATTAAACCCGACATGCATCATACTTGATTGTGCATCATGCCATATTTATGTGGTGGTTGTTTACTATGATTGTTTGCTTCTTTCCGGTGTTGCTTCTTCGGGTTGATTCCGGTAATGTCGTATTGTGAGGATCCGTTCATCTACGTCTGTTTGTCTTCCTCATGGACTCGTTCTTCTTCCTTGCGGGATTTCAGGCAAGATGATCATACCCTCGAAATCACTACTATCTTTGCTTTGCTAGTTGCTCACTCTTTTGCTATGCCTATGCTGCGATACCTACCACTTTCTTATCATGCCTCCCATATTGTTAAGCCAAGCCTCTAACCACCTTGTCCTAGCAAACCGTTGATTGGCTATGTTACCGCTTTGCTCAGCCCCTCTTATAGCATTGTTAGTTGCAGGTGAAGATTGAAGTTTGTTCCTTGTTGGGACATGGAGATGTTGTTCTTTGTTGGAACATGTTTACTTGTTGGGATATCACAATATATCTTATTTAATTAATGCATCTATATACTTGGTAAAGGGTGGAAGGCTCGGCCTTATGCCTGGTATTTTGTTCCACTCTTGCCGCCCTAGTTTCCGTCATATCGGTGTTATGTTCCCGGATTTTGCGTTCCTTGTGCGGTTGGGTTATAATGGGAACCCCTTGACAGTTCGCCTTGAATAAAACTCCTCCAGCAAGGCCCAACATTGGTTTTACCATTTGCCACCTAGCCTTTTCTTTCCCTTGAGTCGGCCGGCTCAAGGGTCATCTTTATTAAACCCCCGGGCCAGTGCTCCTCTGAGTGTTGGTCCAACCCAGAGCACCGTGCAGGGCCATCCCTTGGCAACTTGGGTTACGTCGGCTCCTGTACGCTTAGCTTATCCGGTGTGCCCTGAGAACGAGATATGTGCAGCTCCTATCGGGATTTGTCGGCACAGCGGGTGGTCTTGCTGGACTTGTTTTACCATTGTCGAGGATGTATTGTAGAACCGGGATACCGAGTCTGATCGGAATGTCTCGGGAGGAGGTCTATTCCTTCGTTGACCGTGAGAGCTTGTGATGGGCTAAGTTGGGACACCCCTGCAGGGATTTGAACTTTCGAAAGCCGTGCCCGCGGTTATGGGCAGATGGGAATTTGTTAATGTCAGGTTGTAGAAAACCTGAAGTTGACCTTAATTAAAATACATCAACCGCGTGTGTAATCGTGATGGTCTGTTTCCGGCGGAGTCCAGGAAGTGAATACGGTGTTGGAGTTATGCTTGACGTAGGTTGTTCTAGGATCACTTCTTGATCATACTTTTATCGACCGTGCTTTGCCTTCTCTTCTCGCTCTCATTTGCGTATGTTAGCCATCATATATGCTAGTCGCTTGCTACAGCTCCACCTCATACCTTTACCTTACCCATAAGCTTAAATAGTCTTGATCGCGAGGGTGCGAGATTGCTGAGTCCCTGTGGCTCACAGATACTTCCAAAACCAGCTTGCAGGTGCCGATGAGTTCGTGCAGACGACGCAACCAAGCTCAAGGAGGAGCTCGATGAAGATCTTGTCCTTTGTGTTGTTTCGTTCTAGTTGATCAGTAGTGGAGCCCAGTTGGGGTCGATCGGGGACCATGTCGCATTTGGGGTTCTTCTTTTATTTTGGTTCCGTAGTCGGACCCTGATTGTATTTGGATGATGTAATGCTTTATTCATGTATTGTGTGAAGTGGCGATTGTAAGACAACTATGTATCTCTTTCCCTTATGTATTACATGGGTTGTGTGAAGATTACCTCACTTGCGACATTGCTTTCAATGCGGTTATGCCTCTAAGTCGTGCTTCGACACGTGGGATATATAGCCGCATCGAGGGCGTTACACTCCTCCTTGATCTCGGTAGCGTCACCTGCACGGTATCATCGGCACCTACAAGCTGGTTTTTGAAGGAATCTATGAGTCACGGGGACTCAGCAATCTCACACCCTCGCGATCAAGACTATTTAAGCTTATAGCTAAGGTAATGACATGAGGTGGAGCGGCAGCAAGCGACTAGCATATATGGTGGCTAACATACGCAAATGAGAGTGAGAAGAGAAGGCAAAGCACGTTCGAGAAATCTATGATCAAGAAGTGATCCTAGAACAACCTACGTCAATCATAACTCCAACACCGTCTTCACTTCCCGGACTCCGTCGGAAAGAGACCATCACGGCTACACACGCGGTTGATGCATTTTAATTAAGATAAGTCTTTAGGTTTTCTACAACCGAACATTAACAAATTCCCATCTGCCCATAACCACGGGCACGACTTTCGAAAGTTCAAAACCCTGCAGGAGTGTCCCAACTTAGCCCATCACAAGCTCTCACGGTCAACGAAGGATATTCCTTCTCCCAGGAAGACCCGATCAGGCTCGGAATCCCGGTTACAAGACATTTCGACAATGGTAAAACAAGACCAGCAAAGCCACCCAGATGTGCTGACAAATCCCGATAGGAGTTTCACATATCTCGTTCTCAGGGCACACCGGATGAGCCAAACGTCGGGTGCGCCAGCCTAGAGTTGCCCCTGGTAGCTCCGGACATCGCTCAGTTTGGACCAACACTCAGAGGAGCACTGGCCCGGGGGTTTAAATAAAGATGACCCTTGAGTCTGCAGAACCCAAGGGAAAAAGAGGCTAGGTGGCGAATGGTAAAACCAATGTTGGGCCATGCCGGAGGAGTTTTATTCAAGGCGAACTGTCAAGGGGTCCCCATTATAACCCAACCGCGTAAGGAACGCAAAATCCGGGAACATAACACCGATATGACGGAAACTAGGCAGCAAGAGTGGAACAAAACACCAGGCATAAGACCGAGCCTTCCACCCTTTACCAAGTATATAGGTGCATTAAGATAAACAAGATAGTATTGTGATATCCCAACAATAAACATGTTCCACAAGGAACGATCTCCAATCTTCACCTGCAACTAGCAACGCTATAAGAGGGGCTGAGCAAAGCGGTAACATAGCCAAACAACGGTTTGCTAGGACAAGGTGGGTTAGAGGCTTGACATGGCATTATGGGAGGCATGATAAAGCATGTGGTAGGTATCGCAACATAGGCATAGCAAAAGAGCGAGCAAGTGGCAAGCAAAGATAGAAGTGATTTCGAGGGTATGGTCATCTTGCCTGAGATCCCGCAAGGAAGAAGAACGAGTCCATGAAGAAGACAAACGGACGTAGACGAACGGATCCTCACAAACGCGACGTTATCGGAACTAACCCGAAGAAGCAACACCGAAAAGAAGCAAACAACATAGTAAACAACCATCACATAAACATGGCATGATGCACAACCAAGTATGATGCATGTCCGGTTTAAATATGCATGGCATGGCAAAGTGCACAAACAAAACTACAAGTTAAGTGGAGCCCAATATGCAACGAGTTGCATATTGACGGAACACCACATCAATTATTTAGTTCACTCCCGGTTAGGTACTCAACAATATTAAATGTTGGTTAACATGGCAAGAGGTGAAGCATAACAAAACTATACTATCTAAACAATTTAAATGGGGCCGGATATAACAAACAACAAATCCGGTAAATCCGCATATGCAATTATCAATTTGGTGCAACAACAATTTTAAACATTTAAATGTTATTATCATGATGTGAATGACGTGTGCAAGTTTTATGCAAGTTTTAAAGAAAATGTTGACATGAGCATTATATGAAGCATTTGTCATCGTGGCGGAAACGAAAGGGGTGCCACGGCAACGACAACAGAAAATGGTGCCACGGCAACATTCCGGTTCCGGTAGCTCACGGAGATACCAGTGCAAAAGGAAAAGTGATGGGAGCGTGACATGCGATAGAAGGTGGGGTGATCCCGGTTACCGAGATCCCACGGTTGGACGGCATGGCAACGAGGAGGACCATGCAAGTGACAATTTCAGACATGGTGCAAATGCGGGATTCATCTCATTCAACACGCATGCAATCGTTCTCGGACGGGCGTCTCGGGGTTATACCTTCGAAGCGTGCGTTTATAAGCGGATCGGTTCGTAGAGGAAGTAGTCATTCATGGGTCGTCGAGGGAAGTAGTGGTTCATGTCCGTAGATGTTTCGGGGTCACGACACGGAACTTGACGCCCACGGGGTCTTCAGCGATGGTCGTGGTACATGTTTCGTAGACGTTCGGGCGACGGTAGTGGGACACGTTTCCTGTAGATGGTCGGGTCAACGAGCTGGTACTTGGCGCAACATAGGACTCTGGGGTCGTCGGGTACACGTTCAATGTAGTCGTACACATCGATGGTCTTATCGAAACCTCGTCAACGGTCGAGATCCACCTTGGCGATACGAAGGGGTACTTGCCGTCATGGTACTTGGGTCTTCGGACTTGCCGGTCTCGGTTCTTGCGACGGTAGTGGTACAAGGTCATCGTGGGAAGTAGTCGTACTCGCGAACTTGTCGGGTAGACGGCGACGGTAGTAGAACTACACAGATCCGTGGTCTCCGGGCGTAATGGTACTTGGCGAATCCCGAAATGTTTTTGATGATCCAAAATGGCACAAGTGAGAAGCACATCCACGGAGTCTTCCGACTTGGGCTCCGGGTACAGGTTTTGACGAGCCCAGGGAGAGGATGGAGAAAGTCAACAGCATAGCATCAACAGCCAACAAGGCCACGAACATGACTTGGGGCTCCCCAAACCCATGAAAACGGCTGGCAGGAGGCGGATGATAGTAGGTCCGGACGGCGTCAGCAGCAGAGTTGGCTGGAGAGAGCGGCTCGGGCAAGAGTTCATCAGCACGGGGAGGAGGCTGGCGGAGAACGGCGAGGTGAAGACACAGGAAGGCGGGGCCACGGGCATCCATGGTGGTCTCCTGCCTCGTGGTCGCCGGCGGCGGCGTTGGTCCTCGAACGACGAGGCGAGGTGAAGGAGCACGGGGAGGCGGCTCCATGGACTTGTTATTTGTCGATCCGGCCGGAGTTGAGGCAGAGGAATAGCGAGGCGAAGGAGAGGCCGCTGGTGGAGGTCTGGCGGGCGTTCATGGCGGCGGTGGCCTCCTGCTGGTCCGGCGGCTGGGCTGCAGGTGCAGGTCCTCGAGGAGCTCCTCTCCCCGAGCGCTCGGGCGATAGGGACGAGGTGCAGGGAGAGGCGCGGTCACGCCCGGCACTACAGAGGGAGGCGCGCCACGGGGTCGGGTGCGGTGGTGGCGAGAGCGAGGCGGGGTCTGTCGAGGAGAGGGAGATGGGATCGGGCAGAGGGCATCCTCTCCTAGCGGCGAGAGCAGGGAGACAGGGAGGAGAGGATTGAGGGAAAAGGGCTCGACTGCGCCTAGGTTAGAGCAGGGGAGTGGGCCTTGGAGGCCGGTCGGCCTGGCTGGGCTGCCGACCCCTGCTGGGCCTGGTGCTCTCTCACTCTTACACTCCTTAGAAGAAAGAGGGAGACAAGAAAGAAATGAAAAAAATAGAGAGAAGAAAAAGAAAAGGGATCTAGGGAACGAATTTGAACATGCGGGTAATTTTCTTGGACTCACAAAAATATGCTCGGTCTGAGAAAAATAGGTAGGGAGCCCAATTAACAAAACGGATATGTTTTGTAGACGTTAGGGGATGATCCGGATCTAACGGTGATGACTGCCCGGGTCGGGTCCGGGATAGCTTTCTGGCGCGCACGCGAGGAGGGTCGCGGGCTGACGAGAGAGGTTAGATAGGGCCTGGCGGTGAGTGGTAGTGGGCTGAGATGAGAGGAGAGGTTAGGTAGGGCCCGGCAACTATTTCCGGAGACCGAAAACGCCCGACGTTTTGACCGACTATAATGTCGCTATAGTTATCCGTTGGGGCATCAAACAAACTCCGAATGCGATGAAACTTGGCAGGCGGCCTACCTACAACATAACAACACCGCATGCCAACTTTCAACCCATTCCGAGAACATTTTCTGGCCACTTATAAAATAATATTTCAGACGTGCCGCGGGCGCGTGCAAGTGTGTTTGGGCTCAGAACGGACAACGGAGAGAATGATGAGACCGGGACGGATGCAAGTTTGAAAACATGATGATGCAATGCACATGATGACATGATAAGATGCAACACGCAAGCAAATGTCATGGCAACGATAGCGAATAGCTGGAAGACACCTGGCGCATCGGTCTCGGGGCGTCACAACTACGTCTGTTTGTCTTCTTCATGGACTCGTTCTTCTTCCTTGTGGGATTTCAGGCAAGATGACCATACCCTCAAAATCACTTCTATCTTTGCTTGCTAGATGCTCGCTCTTTTGCTATGCCTATGTTGCGATACCTACCACTTGCTTATCATGCCTCCCATATTGTTAAGCCAAGCCTCTAACCTACCTTGTCCTAGCAAACCGTTGTTTGGCTATGTTACCACTTTGCTCAGCCCCTCTTATAGCGTTGTTAGTTGCAGGTGAAGATTGGAGTTTGTTCCTTGTTGGAACATGGATATTTGTTTGGATATCACAATATCTCTTATTTAATTAATGCATCTATATACTTGGTAAAGGGTGGAAGGCTCGGCCTTATGCCTGGTGTTTTGTTCCACTCTTGCCGCCCTAGTTTCCGTCATATCGGTGTTATGTTCCCGGATTTTACGTTCCTTACACGGTTGGGTTATAATGGGAACCCCTTGACAGTTCGCTTTGAATAAAACTCCTCCAGCAAGGCCCAACATTGGTTTTACCATTCGCCACCTAGCCTTTTCCCTTGGGAGTCGCGCATCCCGAGGGTCATCTTTATTTTAACCCCCCCGGGCCAGTGCTCCTCTGAGTGTTGGTCCAACCTGTCAGCTGTCGGTGGCCACCAGGGGCAACTCTGGGCTGGTCTACCGGAACCTTGGACAATCTGGTGTGCCCTGAGAACGAGATATGTGCAGCTCCTATAGGGATTTGTCGGCACATTCGTGTGGCTTTGCGGGACTTGTTTTACCATTGTCGAGGATGTCTTGTAACCGGGATGCCAAGTCTGATCGGATTGTCTTGGGAGAAGGAATATCCTTCATTGACCATGAGAGCTTGTGATGGGCTAAGTTGGGACACCCCTGCAGGGATTTGAACTTTCAAAAGTTGTGCCCACGGTTATGGGCAGATGGGAATTTGTTAATGTCCTGTTGTAGAAAACCTAAAGCTTAACTTAATTAAAATGCATCAACCGCGTGTCTTAGCGTGATGGTCTCTTCTCGGCGGAGTCCGGGAAGTGAACACGGTGTTGGAGTTATGTTTGACATAGGTTGTTCTAGGATCACTTCTTGATCATAGTTTCTCGACCGCGCTTTGCCTTCTCTTCTCGCTCTCTTTTGCATATGTTAGCCACCATATATGCTAGTCGCTTGCTGCAGCTCCACCTCATACCTTTTACCCTTCCTATATGCTTAAATAGTCTTGATTGCGAGGGTGTAAGATTGCTGAGTCCCTGTGACTCACAGATACTTCCAAAACCAGCTTGCAGGTGCCGATGGTACCGAGCAGGTGACACAACCAAGCTCAAGGAGGAGCTCGATGAAGATCTTGTCCTTTGTGTTGTTTCGTTCTAGTTGATCAGTAGTGGAGCCTAGTTGGGGTCGATCGGGGATCTGTGTAGCTTTTGGGGTAGTCTTCTTTTATTTTGGTTCCATAGTCGGACCTTGTGTGTATCTGGATGATGTAATGCTTTATTCATGTAATTGTGTGAAGTGGCGATTGTAAGCCAACTACGTGTCTTTTCCCTTATGTATTACTTGGGTTGTGTGAACATTACCTCACTTGCGACATTGCTTTGAATGTGGTTATGCCTCTAAGTCGTGCTTCGACACGTAGGAGATATAGCCGCATCAAGGGCATGACAGGGCAACAATCCAACCGTTGCCCCACTAAACAGCCCCGCAGAGGGCGGTAGTACCGCTTGGGTGGGCGGTACTACCGTTGAGCCAGCGGTACTGCCGATCCACCTAGCGGTACTGCCGCGCAAAGGAGAGAAGCAGGGACCTGGACCCAGAGTGGTACTACCGCGGTGGTAGGGGCGGTACTACCACTGAGAAGCGGTACTACCGCCTCTACTGCGGCAACAAGTGCCGCAAAACCCGACACGAGAAAAAGAGCCCTCGAGTCGAGGTGGTAGGAACCTGACAAGCCAGCGGTAGTACAGCTGCGGAGTCACCGGCGGTACTACCGCTGCGGAGTAGTACTGCCGCTTGTGACCCCTCAGCGGTACTACCGCTGGGTAGCACGGTACTACCGCATGCCAACTCCATTGGGGCATCAAACAAACTCCGAATGCGATGAAACTTGGCAGGCGGCCTACCTACAACATAACAACACCGCATGCCAACTTTCAACCCATTCCGAGAACATTTTCCGGCCACTTATAAAATAATATTTCAGACGTGCCGCGGGCGCGTGCAAGTGTGTTTGGGCTCAGAACGGACAACGGAGAGAATGATGAGACCGGGACGGATGCAAGTTTGAAAACATGATGATGCAATGCACATGATGACATGATAATATGCAACACGCAAGCAAATGTCATGGCAACGATAGCGAATAGCTGGAAGACACCTGGCGCATCGGTCTCGGGGCGTCACAACTACGTCTGTTTGTCTTCTTCATGGACTCGTTCTTCTTCCTTGTGGGATTTCAGGCAAGATGACCATACCCTCAAAATCACTTCTATCTTTGCTTGCTAGATGCTCGCTCTTTTGCTATGCCTATGTTGCGATACCTACCACTTGCTTATCATGCCTCCCATATTGTTAAGCCAAGCCTCTAACCTACCTTGTCCTAGCAAACCGTTGTTTGGCTATGTTACCACTTTGCTCAGCCCCTCTTATAGCGTTGTTAGTTGCAGGTGAAGATTGGAGTTTGTTCCTTGTTGGAACATGGATATTTGTTTGGATATCACAATATCTCTTATTTAATTAATGCATCTATATACTTGGTAAAGGGTGGAAGGCTCGGCCTTATGCCTGGTGTTTTGTTCCACTCTTGCCGCCCTAGTTTCCGTCATATCGGTGTTATGTTCCCGGATTTTACGTTCCTTACACGGTTGGGTTATAATGGGAACCCCTTGACAGTTCGCTTTGAATAAAACTCCTCCAGCAAGGCCCAACATTGGTTTTACCATTCGCCACCTAGCCTTTTCCCTTGGGAGTCGCGCATCCCGAGGGTCATCTTTATTTTAACCCCCCCGGGCCAGTGCTCCTCTGAGTGTTGGTCCAACCTGTCAGCTGTCGGTGGCCACCAGGGGCAACTCTGGGCTGGTCTACCGGAACCTTGGACAATCTGGTGTGCCCTGAGAACGAGATATGTGCAGCTCCTATAGGGATTTGTCGGCACATTCGGGTGGCTTTGCGGGACTTGTTTTACCATTGTCGAGGATGTCTTGTAACCAGGATGCCAAGTCTGATCGGATTGTCTTGGGAGAAGGAATATCCTTCATTGACCATGAGAGCTTGTGATGGGCTAAGTTGGGACACCCCTGCAGGGATTTGAACTTTCAAAAGTTGTGCCCACGGTTATGGGCAGATGGGAATCTGTTAATGTCCTGTTGTAGAAAACCTAAAGCTTAACTTAATTAAAATGCATCAACCGCGTGTCTTAGCGTGATGGTCTCTTCTCGGCGGAGTCCGGGAAGTGAACACGGTGTTGGAGTTATGTTTGACATAGGTTGTTCTAGGATCACTTCTTGATCATAGTTTCTCGACCGCGCTTTGCCTTCTCTTCTCGCTCTCTTTTGCATATGTTAGCCACCATATATGCTAGTCGCTTGCTGCAGCTCCACCTCATACCTTTTACCCTTCCTATATGCTTAAATAGTCTTGATTGCGAGGGTGTAAGATTGCTGAGTCCCTGTGACTCACAGATACTTCCAAAACCAGCTTGCAGGTGCCGATGGTACCGAGCAGGTGACACAACCAAGCTCAAGGAGGAGCTCGATGAAGATCTTGTCCTTTGTGTTGTTTCGTTCTAGTTGATCAGTAGTGGAGCCTAGTTGGGGTCGATCGGGGATCTGTGTAGCTTTTGGGGTAGTCTTCTTTTATTTTGGTTCCATAGTCGGACCTTGTGTGTATCTGGATGATGTAATGCTTTATTCATGTAATTGTGTGAAGTGGCGATTGTAAGCCAACTACGTGTCTTTTCCCTTATGTATTACTTGGGTTGTGTGAACATTACCTCACTTGCGACATTGCTTTCAATGTGGTTATGCCTCTAAGTCGTGCTTCGACACGTAGGAGATATAGCCGCATCAAGGGCATGACAGGGCAACAATCCAACCGTTGCCCCACTAAACAGCCCCGCAGAGGGCGGTAGTACCGCTTGGGTGGGCGGTACTACCGTTGAGCCAGCGGTACTGCCGATCCACCTAGCGGTACTGCCGCGCAAAGGAGAGAAGCAGGGACCTGGACCCAGAGTGGTACTACCGCGGTGGTAGGGGCGGTACTACCACTGAGAAGCGGTACTGCCGCCTCTACTGCGGCAACTAGTGCCGCAAAACCCGACACGAGAAAAAGAGCCCTCGAGTCGAGGTGGTAGGAACCTGACAAGCCAGCGGTAGTACAGCTGCGGAGTCACCGGCGGTACTACCGCTGCGGAGCAGTACTGCCGCTTGTGACCCCTCAGCGGTACTACCACTGGGTAGCACGGTACTATCGCTGGGACCCAGACAAGACACAAAATTAGAGAAAAGATCTCTCCATCGAAGCGGAAGGGCTCAGAGGGTGAGAAGCGGATGTGTACGTGTTGATTCCACCCAAGCAATACCACAGCGGACCCGCTCTTGATAGTACGTTGCCCTCTACGCAACTAGTCCACCGAAAGAGAAACGAAAGAGCTACACCGTCTTGAATGACACTCCGAGGGGAAGAAATCGTCTCGTGCCAAGGATGAATCTCTGAAATGTTCAAAGCACACGATTAGTCCGCAAACATGTTGTCATCAATCACCAAAACCACATCGAGAGAGATATGCAACATAAGGGCTGTATATATGGAGGAGAGAGGGGGGAATTTCGTGGCCCTTGGAGGAGGGGTCCGAAACCAACCCTAACTCTTGTTTCCCCACACATACAGACTCTAAAAACTGCCTATAATTAAGTATTTCAAAATTAGATGGGCTTGGCCCAAAAATAAGGTGACGCAACACCTAGAATAGCCTCTGGACGAAATTTATGAAGTGGCATCTTGTATATTTCGTCCAAGGCTTCATGCACTCATTATGGTGGCTTCAAAGTCCTGGAATCATCACTTGTAACTCCATTCTTGTTCCCCTTGCGCACGCCATCATCTCCATGCTTGAACTTGCTCCAAGGTTCATCTTTCTTGTCCAAGCTAGGCCCTTCATTTGTAAGCAAAACAAATGTATACAATTTAGGCAGCATCATATTCTCATGAACATTAGAATCATTACTAAGAAACAAAAGTACTCATAATTCAATTGGCGTGCGCGAGCTCTAGTAATTGGTCCAATATGTATAGCAGCAGGGGCTGTGGGTGTAACAATGGTATTGATGTCCTCATCAGCGGTGGAGTACCAACACGAGCTCTGACACAACCACTACTACGAGTACTACAACCTTGAGGGCGTCGCCGAGGATGAGGATGAGGATGATGACACGGTCGACTTCAGCCTGGGGGATGCGAAGTCCACCAATGGCGGCATGTCGCCAGGACAAGTCATCGACGTCTCATCTTACACCGGCGAGGCATAGGGTGGCGCGTCGGCGGCTTTGTTAAAGTTATCCGTAATTAGGCTTTGTTTATAACATTGGTCTTTTGTTAGAGAAATTTTTAGGTCAACTGGCTCTATTTAATTATTAAGTTTCTCGATTCAGTAAGTGTGGTCTATGTGTTGTAGGCTCTTTTGTGTACCCAAATTAGCAAGCGATGCTAAATTATGCAATGACGTGGTTGAGCACCATACCCAGGGAAATTTCGACCAAAATTTGAATGCTCAAACTCATCGTGTGCGCGTAAACCAGAAGAATCGTTTGCGATGCACACATTTGTTCAAAGTGAATGGTGTCTGGCAACACCACGTGCAAAGTTTCCCTCCACCTTTCAAAATTTGTTGCTTATCACCGAAATAGCTAACTCTTCCCCCTCCCCACCCTCTTTTCTCCCCGAAGTCACATTTCCCCTATTTCCTCCTTCCTTCCCTCCCAAACTATAGCCACTTCCTCGCTCTCACCATCTCGCATCCGACCGCCGCGGTCGCCATGGTATTCTTCAATGACCTCTCCAGCAGTTCCTCCTACGATGATGACTCTTTCACCAGTCGGGTATACATCTCTCCTCTCTCTCTCTCGTGTTATGATTTGGAATAAAGTATTTTAACTCGGCGGCCGATTTGAGTCATTTCTTCCTCTGGTAGCTCCCTAGGACCATCACTTGCAACGAATGGAGTGGGGTGGCTGAAGATCTTCCTGCTCGTTGTCACCATCAATCTCCATGCGTGAAGTTAGTTCCTTTTGAATCTGTGGACAGTGGGAAGAAGTTTTTGGCATGTGCAGAGAAGGTTAGCCCCACTTTTGCTGTTACAAATCATTTTTTAGATGTTATTCAGACACTGTCACTGTGCTATGTTATTCTGGATGTGATTAAGACAGTGCATAGTTTTTACCTAGTATCTAAAAATGTTGCCATGTCATCAACGGTGCCCTGAGAAAATTATTGGGTACCGCTTCAGCAGTTTATGCATCCAACTTCGCTCCACACATTTGAGCAGCCAAGCAGTAAAATACTAAAACTATATGGAATGAAGGAACTGGGCATCAGAGCAACTAGGTGCTCCGGAGTCTAGTTCCCTAATTTTTCCCTTGGCATCGGCTCGGTAGTATAGGGCACCGGTGCCAACTGTAGCAACAGTTATTTTGACACCGGTTTTGGCCTACATAGTGGATGACCTTAGTGTTATTAATGTTGGGGAACGTAGTAATTTCAAAAATTTCCTACGCACACGCAAGATCATGGTGATGCATAGCAACGAGAGGGGAGAGTGTTGTCTACGTACCCTCGTAGACTGGAAGCGGAAGCATTAGCACAACGCGGTTGATGTAGTCGTACGTCTTCATGGCCCGACCGATCAAGCACCGAAACTACGGTACCTCCGAGTTCTAGCACACGTTCAGCTCGATGACGATCCCCGGACTCCGATCCAGCAAAGTGTCGGGGAAGAGTTCCGTCAGCATGACGGCGTGGTGACGATCTTGATGTTCTACCGTCGTAGGGCTTCGCCTAAGCACTGCTACAATATTATCGAGGATTATGGTGGAGGGGGCACCGCACACGACTAAGAGAACGATCACGAAGATCAACTTGTGTGTCTAGAGGTGCCCCCTGCCCCTGTATATAAAGGAGCAAGGGGGAGAGGCCGGCCGGCCCTTGGGGCGCGCCAAGGAGGGGGGAGTCCTCCTCCTAGTAGAAGTAGGACTCCCCTTTCCTAGTCCAACTAGGAAGAGAGAAGGGGGAAGGAAAGACAGGGAGAGGGAAAGAGGGGCCGCGCCCCCCTCCCCTAGTCCAATTCGGACTCCCCATGGGAGGGGGCGCGCCACCTCCTGGGCTGCTGCCCTCTCTCTCCCCTCAGGCCCACTAAGGCCCAATACTTCCCCGGGGGGTTCCGGTAACCCTTTCGGCACTCCGGTTTTCTCCGAAATCACCCGAAACACTTCCGGTGTCCGAATATAGCCGTCCAATATATCGATCTTTATGTCTCGACCGTTTCGAGACTCCTCGTCATGTCTGTGATCATATCCGAGACTCCAAACAATCTTCGGTACATCAAAATATATAAACTCATAATGAAACTGCCATCGTAACGTTAAGCATGTGGACCCTACGAGTTCGAGAATAATGTAGACATGACCGAGACACGTCTCTGGTCAATAACCAATAGCGGAACCTGGATGCTCATATTGGCTCCTACATATTCTACGAAGATCTTTTATCGGTCAGACCGCATAACAACATACGTTGTTCCCTTTGTCATCGGTATGTTACTTGCCCGAGATTTGATCGTCGGTATCTCAATACCTAGTTCAATCTCATTACCGGCAAGTCTCTTTACTCGTTCCGTAATACATCATCCCGCAGCTAACTTATTAATTGCAATGCTTGCAAGGCTTATGTGATGTGCATTACCGAGAGGGCCCAGAGATACCTATCCGACAATCGGAGTGACAAATCCTAATCTCGAAATACGCCAACCCAACAAGTACCTTCGGAGACACCTGTAGAGCACCTTTATAATCACCCAGTTATGTTGTGACGTTTGGTAGCACACAAAGTGTTCCTCCGGTAAATTGGAGTTGCATAATCTCATAGTCATAGGAACATGTATAAGTCATGAAGAAAGCAATAGCAACAAACTAAACGATCAAGTGCTAAGCTAACGAAATGGGTCAAGTCAATCACATCATTCTCCTAATGATGTGATCCCATTAATCAAATGACAACTCATGTCTATGGCTAGGAAACTTAACCATCTTCGATGAACGAGCTAGTCAAGTAGAGGCATACTAGTGACACTATGTTTGTCTATGTATTCACACATGCATTATGTTTCCGGTTAATACAATTCTAGCATGAATAATAAACATTTATCATGATATAAAGAAATAAATAATAACTTTATTATTGCCTCTAGGGCATATTTCCTTCAATTAATTCTATGTTACTAAATTTGTGCATGTACACACCTGTTAGTATCAATTTGATGGCATCCAAACATTGCCGCTATGCTGTTGAAATTATATTTAGCTTCCTCATAAAATGTTCAATTTGTTATTTATAGTACATGACTAAGAACTTGTAGCAATGTTGCAGTTAGTTATAACTTGTGATGTTTCTGAATTTGGTTATTATCTCAGTAGAAATTAATTTATTTGCACATTGATCTTTTTGATAAGATATTCATAATTAATGTGTTTGTTCAGTTTTTCAAAATATGTATGTGGTGATTTTCTATGTTGCTAGAAACCCATTTTCCTACAATTGTTATTGATTTAGTTTTAAATATTATAGGATGAACGTAAGTGTTCTTATCTGGAGTGGGTTGATCAAGAGTGGCTACAGTATTTGAAGATGTGCTAGCAAAATTCTGAGCATGTATGAGGAAGAGATCAGAGATAGGCTTAGAGGAAATGTTGTCAATGCTGAAGAATATTTCAAGATACGGGAAAAAAGAGAAAGATGGAGAATGAGTTCAGATTTTATTAAATTAGACTTTGCTAAGATGGTGCTGGCGAAGGAGGAGACACTTTCACAGTTGGCCAGTGCAAAACAGGTTCTTACTGAACTGAAAGTAGAGGTGGAGAAGACGAACTTAGCTGATCATGCATCAGTCGATTAGGGAAATGAATATATTGTTCTAATATTGTGCTTATGAAGATGAACTAGCTATATGTTGTATTGTGTTGTTTTCGCTTAGCTATGGTATTGTGATGTTAAAATATATTTATGTACTTGATGTGAAATTGGCAAACAGATGTTCGATATGAAATGTGAATTTGCTTAATACTGGAATTATTAATAGTAAACTAATAAACCTGCTAAATGGATCGTGAAACTTTGCAAACGGTTCTACCAGTAAAAGGGTGTGTGATGGATAGCCCAGTGTCATACATTTTTTCTTCATCGAATCATGTGTGATATACTTGAATAAAGCAAACGGTTAACGGAGGCAGAGCGTGTGTGATCGTTACACCTATCACACACGAGGCTATACAGAAAACTGTTTGTGATGTAGATACAAACGTAAACGTTTATCTGGGATATACTGTGTGGGATGTGTAGACGAACGGAAATGTTTCTCTGGAATTCGATGTGTGGGATGTACATACAAACAGAAACATTTGTCCGGAATTCACTGTGTGGGATGTACATACGAATGAAAACGTTTGTGTGGGATGTACTTACGAACGTAAGTGACTGGGCCTGTATAATTGTATGCGACGACTAGCGCGATCGCACACGACCTTATTTTGTCCAGCATGTGTGACCGGAGGACCTATCCCCGACGGTTTCTAGATCATGTGGGAAGGTCCCCCTATTGCACTCACAGACAAGGCGATGGTTTAAAACTCCGTCGCGGAAAGGGGTTAAAAACCGTTTGTATAGTAGCTCGCTGTATCAGTGATAGTTGAAATTCAGAAAGTATGATTGTCTACTCGGCTTGATAATGACTATGTTGCTTGGGCACCCAAAAAACATCAGCGCGTTTACGGTCAGAAGGGCGTACATGTTAGTTAGTGATAAAATATCAAATGCTAGAAAGTCTTCGGCAAGCTCTCGACCCGCTGGAACTGACGAAGGGTGGAACTTTATATGGCGTAGTTTAGCTCCTCAAAAGTTCAATCTTTTGCTTGGCGGCCGGCCACTGATTTGCTAACTAATTGGACAAATAAGGTCATGAGAAATCTAGAGATCACTGCAATGTGTCCTGTACGTGGAAGTGAAGAGGAAGACTCATTCCATGTTTTCTGTACCCACAACCATGTCATACTCATGTGGATAGCTATGATGAAGGAATGGACTTTGTCGATACGTTCACATATAAAATCGGTCAGGCGAGACTGGTTTCTACATCATTTGTCTGAGTTGTAGGATGATGAATGCGTTCGTATTATGATGCTATTTTGAAGGTTTTGGTATGTGCGAAATGAGGTACTACACTCTAAACAACCACCTCAAGAGGATGTTTTTGTCAGATTCTTCGCTAGTTATTTGTCCTCCTTAATATCCCTTCAATCTAATTCAAATGTGGATCCAATAAAAAGAAAGATGATAGCTGTTTTCAATCAGATGTCGATGTCGAAGCAAACCACATGCAATATCAAGGAATCTGGTGTTGTTTGTTCTTAGACTAGACTGATAGAGGGCAAAGTCAAGCTAAATACCAATGCCTCGGTCTTAGGTGATGTATGCTGGAATAGGTATGATACTAGGAGACCATGAAGGACCCATCATATTTAGCTCTTACAAATACATATAATCATTCCATGATGTTTTGGAAACCGCTTCATGCATTGAAGAAAGAATTTCGTTGGTGTTACAATGGACTAATCTACATATTGACGTGAAATCTGATTGCTTGGAAGTTGTCATGATGGGAGGAGGAATTGGGAATAAGCCTAAGTATGCTTTTATTATTAGAGAGATTATTAGTAGTATGGATGAGAGGAATTCCTGCATTGCTCATATTTGTCCAAGCTATAATAATGTCAGTCAAGTCTTGGTTAATTTTGATAGGATGCAACGCCGAACTATGGTTTGTCTAGGTTCTGATATAGAAGAGGTCTTGAACTTGTGGGACGAGATTGTAACACTTAAGTCTGAGTAATGCAAGCATTTATTTCGCAAAAAAGAGAGAGTGAAATCAAATTTCAGTTGACTGAAAATCAGTAAAAGCGTTTTTTTAAAAACTGGGCCGATATAGATAGACATTGTACAGTAAAGTGCCGCTGTTGGCCTAGTTGCGAAATTAGCCCACGTTGGAGCACGGAGTTCGTCTTGGACTCGTGGCTATTCAGTCTATCCCCAGTGTTCCTCCCCTCCCCCGCCGCACCCAGTTGCCTTGTTGCTTTCTACTTCTCCAAGTAAACTCAGTTTCCACAGCTCCGCCGATTCGCCGATTCGCCAGCCATGCCGACGGG
>NC_041384.1:345139706-345215633 GCF_002162155.2 Triticum dicoccoides
GTTCCTCAACGAAGCATCGATCCGATCGTTGCACCGCGCCTGCGCGCATTTCCCTTTCCTTTTTGTCTGCCCTCTTGCGTCCTTTTCAGGGCTTGGGCTTGCACGGATAGATCTGCCTTCCGGCGTAGGTAGGTCGGGATCACCGGTCAGGAAGAATCTGGCGGTGGCAGCGCCCGTTTCGACCCGCCTTAGTAGTGGATTCGAGGTGATTACACTTATGAATTTAGGGTTTAGGTTTAACCGCCTAGATTTGGGCCTGCTACTGCATGTCTAGTCTACTCGTGTTATTCTTCCAGCATATGTGCTGATTGGAATACCAAGCCTCAGTTCGGTGGTGTTATGATTATCCAATATTATATGTATGCGTGTGGTGGCGGATCCAGTATTTCGAAAGTGGCTGTAATTTTTCATAGAAAAGTTAAGATTTACAATAGCCAAGGTCCAAGAAAGAGCCTGGCAATCGCGAGCCTTGAGTCCTCACACTCCAATGGGAAAAAAAATCCTCAGCAGTTTGTGGAGGCAAGAAAAAGAGCCGTGATTGCGGAGGCAAAGAAGGAAACAATAATTAATAGCAGCTTGCAGTGGGGTTAATTCATTTTCATCAATAAAACATCTACTCCTGATTCAAGGCTCATAATTTTATTTTCTCTGTAAGATTACATGACTAGTAGACAATAATAAGCAAGAATGCACTGGAGTAAAATGCTGTAGAATTGGATAGATGGAGAGTATTGCCACTGGAAGCAAGAAGGACGGGAGTGGAGGGCACCAGAACAGTCTGTAGGAAGGGGTTTATCTGTGGATTATCCCCTGTGTGCACCAACATCTAATGACATGTAGTATGAGCTATGTTGGAATTCGCCCACGGATCGATTACATCAAAGTAGAAGAACACACGCGCACAAAAAACTTGTAGCCAAGGGCCAGCATCACGCCCTTTATTTCTCTTTTTTTTTCTGAAGCTCCACGTTACAATTTTATGCGGCCTTACGTGTATATATACACACACGCAAGGCCATGAGCCGACAAAGCAACCTAAACCTATACAGACTAGACACGGCTAACCAAACCTACTAGTAATAGGACTATACTCTTTCCTAATCGGTAGTCTAAACCGGACTAGTAATTTCCTAGCATGACACAACACGTGTCCAACTCAAACTTAGCTAGCTAACACACGTACGTTGTCCAAGCCAATTAGCAAACACACTAATTAACCTGCTTAGACTCAACTGCTAATTCACGCAGGACTCTTACCACAAGATTACCTAACAAGCTATATGATGTGTAGAGGGTGGATGTAGTATAGGGTTATGTCAAGTCCTGGACCCAAACCACTTAAATGTATTTTGATCTAGTCTCCGAAAGCAGACAACTGAGCTCCATCTGTGCTTTTCTTGCATAATGGCACACTGCATACATGTGATACTGTTGTGATCTGGCAGACTGTTAATAAATTTTATGACATAAGAAATCTAGTGCCAGTAGCAGTTAATTAGGCATGATGTTTCTACTATGCAGCTTTGTATTCTGTTTCTAATGTTAATAAAGTATTAGCCTGATGGCAGTAGGGTCAGACGGTTTGGTTAATTGAGCAGCTTGCATGACCACCTCAGCTTTTGGCTTCCAGTGTTCATCTTGTACTGCTGTCACCACCAACATCAGAACATATATATCGATTGCTCTTCTATGTCATTTTATATTATTTTAGTATTTACTGTTGGCAATTGTACTTCAAAGTTCATTTTAACTATTGTTAAAAGCATTGGCTGGTGGCATAACATAAGTACATTCACGTTGAAACAACTTGTTTTCTTACCATGACTAATACTTTAGAAATGCTTCCCAGTATGCATAAAATGGCAGAAGCAGGTCTTTCCAGGCATAGAGATTGATACTAGCCAGCCGCCTATGGTTTTCAAGACCCAGTTGTACACACTGACTGGTGTACCCCCTGAACGGCAAAAAATTATGGTAAAGGGTGGAATATTGAAGGTAACATATTTTGGTGATACAATATCTAGGATATTAGACCGAATTGATTGTCATTGTGTATGACATATTTAAACATATTTAACATGTCTGTAACCACCAAATGCTCTCCGTATGATGCAGGATGACACAGATTGGTCTACTTTGGGACTTAAAGATGTGAGAAGCTCAACTTATCTTCCATGCGCAGTTTTATTTTACTGGACCCTACTAGTTTATTACATTCAACGACACTCTTTACATTGGAGTATCAAAATGCACTACGCAGGGTCAAAAGTTGATGATGATAGGTACGGCTGATGAAATTGTGAAAGCTCCAGAGAAAGGCCCCGTGTTTGTTGAAGATTTACCAGAAGAAGAGCAAGCGGCTGCATTGGTGTGTATGGCCTTCTTGTTCTATGCGTATATGCGATGTTGTTTTTTAGGCCTTAATCTGTACCTTTTAAGTTACTAATTCGAGTCATAATCAACCTTGTCTTTACAACATATGTCTGCACTCTGCAGGTACTCTTTCATGTATGAGAAATAGATCAAACTACCCCTTGCAAAAAAGTAAGAAAGAAAAGAAATAGATCAAATTACGGTGTTTAGTAAATACTGTTACGTTTCCTGCTAGCCATGGAGACGCATTAGTTGGAACACATGCTCCAACTTGTGGATCAGATTGGACACTTGCGCTAAATATGAATTTATCTTTCTTGAACTTTCTTGGATTTCACCTCTAGCCTACCCCAACTTGTTTGCGACTAAAGGCTTTGTTGTTGTTGTTGTTGTTGTTGTTGAACCTTCTTGGATAGCTTGTTTAATGTAACTAAGTTGCTGATCATGAACCAATAATATTTTTTTGGATAGCCAGTTTAACGTAACTAAGATGCTGATCATGAACCAATATAATCAGTCTCAACAGGGAGTGGTATGATATGCAGCCAAGTATAACTTCTATAGTTCTGTATGAAATCATTTGTATATAGAGCATGATAGGTTTGATGTCAAAAGTTGGCATCCAAAATTTGGCAAATGCCAAATATTGGCTAGCAATTGGTTGGTTACCAATTTTTCTTGCCAGGTTCACAAGAAGTTGCCAAATTTTTATAATTTTTTGATTTTGCCAAATGTTGGCATCAAACCAATCAGATAGTATCTCTTGACTTTAGCTCCAGCGTGGTGGTTTGGTTTTGGGTGTTATCTATCTATGCTACAAGTAAGGTTGTTCTTGTGACTTCCAGGGGCACAGTGCTGGTCTCTATAACTTGGGGAATACATGTTACATGAATTCCACTCTGCAGTGTCTGCATTCTGTTCCAGAGCTTAAGTCAGCATTACTGAGGTTTCATTCCCCCACCCATCCCTCCAAACCTGGTATCACTGACTTTGACTATATGTTATTTGTTCTTGGTGATCTCATTGTCTTTTGCTCATGCAGTTATTCAGATAATGTGAGGGGCAATGGGGTGGATCAAGCATCCCATAGTTTAACAGTTGCAACTCGTAATACTTTCGGAGAGCTTGATCAAAGCGTTCGACCAGTTGCACCTCTGCATTTCTTACAGGTCAGACATCAGTTCTGCCCTCACATCTCAAGCCAGTGAAATCCTTCCTAAGTTTCTGTGAGCACAGGGGTTCCTTATGTTAGTAGTCTGTTTTATGGTATCTTATAAATTAGATTAAGAATACTACTCATTTTGATGGTTTTTTGTATGTATGTGTTAGGTCAAAACATTTCAAACTTTAAGCATTATCATGTATAAACGTACCATGATTTTATCTGTAGAGGACTTTACAGTGTTATCTGGTCAAAGTCTCGTACTGAAGACCAGAAAACTTCAAACAAGTACTTACAATTTAAACAGGAGAAATTGGATTTTTTTGGGTTCAGTATGTATTTTGAATTTTTATTGTATGAGATGAAAAATGCAGTATAGCAAAAATCGTACATTTCCAATACAAAATTTGCTGCTTATATTGTTTAAAAAATGCGCTAAGTATAGTTTTAAGTGTTCTTGATCCGAGTGCATAAGGCAATGTAATTGTAGGTCTAGTTGCATTTGGGTGGATGGAAGTTTCGAGGGGGTCCTTTATTGTTAGAGGAACAACCCGCAATTTCAGTCTGGAACATGTATATTAGATATTTGCAAGCTGAAGTCCTTAAAAGAGCCTTTAGGATTTTAGGTAAAAAGGATCCTAGGCATTGCTTTGCAGTTTGACTTTTTTTTATCCCTAAAGCAAGATTTACGATCCGACGAGTCATTCCAAGGTTGAGACTCATAGACTAATTGTGACTAGTTTAGAGTACTGCTGAACAAGTCGACATGATACTGTAGTACACAACTTACAGTAATCAATTACTAAAACCTAGTATCCATTAAAAATTGAACTAGTATACAATGTAAATTGAATACATTGGAGCGTCAATTTGCCCTGCAGATCAGGCCAGAAAGCGCATTTCCATGCTGGGCCCTTGCTCCTAGTTAGCTTCTTCGCAGGATGCTTCAGTGGATCGTAATGCTCATCGGCGTGAGCTGTAGCTGCTGATGAACACACTACTTGAGATATCTCTGGCGGGGTAGACATTGTAGCTCAGACCTAAGGATCTTGAAATTGAAACAAGCAAAACGGAAATCAGAAAGAGGGCAGGGGAGAAAATGGAATCTAAGAAGAAGGGAAGGAGAGAAGGGAGAAATTACTTGGCAGAAGAGTGCTTGCTTGCTTGCTGCAGCCCGGCGGAGGTGCAGATCCAGGAGTAGAACCAGCAGAGGGAGACCGGAGGGGTGGATCCAGGAGAGGAGAAGAACCAACAAAGGGAGAGCGGAGGGGCGGATCCAGGGGAGAGCAGAACCAGTGGAGGGAGAGCGGAAGGGCGGATCCAGGGGAGGGGCAGAACCAGCGGAGGGAGAGGGTTGCAATGCTCCCGCCGGTGGTGGCGGCATCGTCCCAGGTCTGGAGCGAGCCTGAAACCTAGCTCTCCATTTTCCCCTCCATCGGGCTGCGGGCTGGGCTGCAGGCTCATTTATCCCCTCCCAAATTCGAGTCAAACGACTCAAAGAGCACGACAAGTCTCGACTATTCTACGACTAGTTTATCAACCGCCCGACACGAAAATCCTAGTCGATAATGACATTGAGACTCCTAGATCAGTCCCTCGACTACTAGTCAAGACTAGTCCTTCGACTCGTAATCATTGTTGCCCTAATGTTGAAACTAAAAGGAACATTTGTACCTAAATGAAATTTGTCGCCAGTCAATACTTATATATTCACACTAAGAGTTCTAATTGTGCAGTACTAGAAAGACTAATTTCATACATTCAACTAAAAATGAAACTTTCATTTTTTTCCCTAACTGATTCACAGTAGAAATGATTAATATGTGTTGTTTCTTACCTGTTCTCCTTTGTGTGCTTGATTTTGATTTACTGTTGTAAAGCAATTTTTTACAATTAACCGCACATAAATTAGGTTGCATGTACTCCCTCGGTTCCAAGATACAGTGCATATAGATTTTTCTCTATAAACTTGGTTGAAGTTCATGAAGTTTGACTTTTGAAAAAAAATATGCGTACTACTTTATGAATGGAGGGAGTATTTGACAAATTGAATGCATATCAATGATAATTATTTAGTTCGTTAACTTGCAATCCAGAATTCCAGGGTCTAAATTTATTTTATCTAACTTCATGCAGATGCTGCGGAAAAAATACCCCCAATTTGCTCAACAGCAAAATAATGTTTACATGCAGCAGGTTCCTTCTGTTTGCCTATGATTAAGATATACTAGCTTGTCTACTGTTGAATTTATATGCTGAGATCACATGGCTTACTTGCAGGACGCAGAGGAGTGCTGGACACAGCTGATCTATACGCTTTCTCAAACACTTACATCAGAAGCAAGGTAACTTGCGTGGTTTTGTCCAAAATCTCGCTTCTGGTCACTCCTAACACTTGTTGTATCATCATCATTTTTTTACTCCCTCCATTCCACAATGTAGTGCTTATAGATTTTTGTGAAAGTCAAACTTTGCCAACTTTGACCAAGTTTATAAAGAAAACTGTCTACATCTACAATACCAAACATGTACATTCTGAAAATATAACTCACGATGTATCCAATAATATGCATTTGGTATTCTTGATGTACCTACGTTTCTCTATAAACATGGTCAAAGTTTGTAATGTTTGACTTTTGTAAAAATTTATAGGCACTACATTATGGAACGGAGGGAGTAATAGTTTTGTACTCCCTCCGTTCCTAAATATTTGTCTTTTTAGAGATTTCAAATGGACTACCACATACGGATGTATATAGACATATTTTAGAGTGTAGATTTACTCATTTTGCTCCGTATGTAGTCACTAGTTGAAATCTCTAGAAAGACAAATATTTAGGAACGGAGGGAGTATTTTGGATAGCCATGCACAACGCAGCTTGTGGACCTATATTCATTCCATCTTCCCTTCCCTTGGGGTCATCCCCTTTGAGCAGCACCTTAGCTTTACTGGCATTTACTTGTGGTGTTCATGGCTGGCAATTCAATTTAATAACACTTTTTGGCTTCTTTGGCAGTGAACCTACTGCTGCTCAGATGAAGGAACTTTTCGGGATTGATCTTGTGAGCAGGTTCTCTTGTCCTCCCTCTTATATCTGTTTTTATGCCTCTATATGTTCGTTTTGTTTTCTCGAACCTATGTGTTCGTTTTCTTGTAGGGATTTGTCATCAACTTGATACTGACACTGCTGTATTTTCACTTGCGTTGTACAGTGCATAGAGATAGTCGGTTGGCTATTGCTGATAACACTAGTTTTATGCATCTATTAAAAAAAACTACATCTCTCCTGCATTTCTAGGACACCAAAGGATATAGAGCATTAGAGCGGCAGTCCCCTGTAAAAATTGATGACACAACATCTCACAAGCAGACGTAGCTTATTTTGATATTTCCAGTACTTCATGTACGAAGGATCATGTGTTATTTCAAATAAGGCAGCTAGATCACTCATCTAAATAAAAGGCAGGTATTCATGTACTGCTATTTGTGTATGATGACCTTTATTTGCAGGGTACACTGTGCAGAAAGTGGTGAGGAGAGTTCAGAGTCAGAGTCAGTTTATTCTCTGAAGTGCCATATATCTCATGATGTAAACCACCTTCATGAAGGACTGAAGCATGTAAGTATCATCCCACTTGTTAGTTAAGTGTTTTTTTTTTGTTATCACAGGTAGTTGTTAGTTGTGCTGATAGGATAATTCTTTTTCTGTCATTTTACATATCTCATATTTCTATGCCTTTAGTGTTTTGTTAACTATCCATGTATTCTTTCTACAGGGTTTGAAGACAGAACTTGAGAAGGTTTCCCCATCACTGGGCCGGACTGCTATTTACACAAGAGAGTCGAGAATAAATGAGTTGCCTAGGCAAGAGCATAATTCCCATTCATCATTTTTCTCACCTTAGTCAGAGATAACATGTATGTATATTCTCTCTTCAGGTACTTGACTGTGCAGTTTGTTCGTTTCTTTTGGAAAAGGGAGTCAAACCAAAAGGCGAAGATTTTACGTGTATGTTTGTGTCTTTTGTTCTCTTTTCCTTGACAAACTTGCCTTTGTGGAACATTAAGAGTGCATTTTGATACTGCAATGCGAGATCCTGAGCCCAACCTTTTTGGTCAACATATCTTTTAATGCATGTTTCTGTTCTTGCCAGAAAGTGGATTACCCTCTGGAGCTTGATGTCTATGACTTCTGCTCGGATGAGCTGAAACTAAAACTTCAAACTCCTCGACAGGTAGCTCTCTGTTCATTGTTCAAATTTTAATTTGCGAGCTCTGCTATTGTTTTGATTGGGACATTCAATTTGCATGTGAAGGTGCTGAGAGATGCAGAAAGTGCCAAGTTTGGTTTGAAAGTAGAGGTGAAAACAAGCAGAACACAGAATATCGAGGTAACGATGTTTCTGCTAACCAGACTATCATTGGATTTGGACCACATGGCCTGTTTATCATTTAGAACTCTTAAGAAATGATAATTCGATTAATCTTTTGTGCAACTGGCAAATGCTAGTTAGGCATTTTTATTTTTAGTTTCAGTCCCTGCTATAACTATTGATGGTTTAGTACATTTCATTTCAGGGGTCATCAACTAGTGCTGGGGAATCATCCAGCATGGACATTGACAAAGGCAAGTGATTGGTTCACGATATTATTTAGCAAAGTTGCTCACATGTAGCAATAGTGGTGCTTTGTTCTCTAATTATCTAACTTAAGTAGGCTTCTAGTGTCCATATTTTTGATATGTGCATTCACAAACAGCAACTTCTCAGAATACTCTCCCTACCAGTGAGATCAAACTCACTACCAATGGTGACTAAGTTGCCTAAAACTAAGAGATGTGTTCTTGTTTATATGCAGCTGATTCTTCTGTGCCAAAGAAACAATTAACTGGCATCTATGATCTAATTGCTGTCTTGACACACAAGGGAAGAAGTGCAGATTCTGGCCACTACGTTGGCTGGGTTAAGCAAGATGATGGTCAGATCAGCTAGTGCTACACATAATCAAATGCTCTCTGGCCTTGCAAATATATTGATAATTTCTTGTTGCCATTCAGGAAAATGGATTGAGTTTGATGACGACAACCCAAGCATACGGAAGGAGGAAGAGATTTTGAAACTATCTGGTGGAGGTAAGCAGCTATTTAGTTGAAAGAATGTCGGCTTAAATATGTACCATTAATTGTTTCTAAACAGGCTAATATTTCTTAACAGGCGATTGGCACATGGCATATATCTGCCTTTACAAAGCTCGTGTTATCTGAACCTGAGTTGATAAGTTGTCAGCCGAATTTGCTTTATATTTCTGAAGTTGTGTGCATACCTTGCCTGTTTTGTGTGCCACATGAGCGGATGTATTAAAGTATTGATGAATTTTCCAGTTTGGTTCAAATGAAGTGATCAGTGTCCATTCTGATGTTCCTTATCTACTACAGTAGAATATTTATCAGCACTCAACAAATATGGAGAAAGATTTGTTTGATTTTTTGTTTAGACATCATTTATTTCCTGGAATATTGTGTTGATATATTATGTTGCAACGGGGCACGTGGCTTTTGTTTCTCCGTGATGGGGTAATTTACTTGAGTAGCGTAACACCTGATCGTCGCTATGAAACTGTAAAGCTTGGTCGCTGGCTTAGGAAGGTGCCAAAAATACGTTGTCCTATTTTGAATCAGGAGAAGAATAAAATTCATTAGAACAATTTTTAAAAAATTCTTAAAATAAGCAAAAATTATAACGGAAGATAGTAGTAGGTTATTCTCAAGACAACTTTTTGAATGTTGAAATATATAAGAATAGACTTGTTATGTGTTTGTTGTTAGCGTGAAAACGAGAAGTGATTGATTGAATGAATCAGTCTGTTCTTTCCATTGATCAATTGGGTATATATACAAGTAGAGGGGTGCCTCAAGAGAGCACCGACGAAGGAAGAGGCACCCATACCGGACACAGGCGTCCGTACAGGGAAAGGGATGCTACCCTACGGACACAGGCGTCTGTACGACGCTTTGGACAAAATAACCTATTTCTAACACTCCCTCTTGTACAATGCCGTCTTGTATTAGTAATCATCAATCTTCGGAAAGTCCAATGTTTATAATTGATATCTTGTATAACTCCTCCAAAAACCCTGTGGAAAAAATATGAGGAGAATAGTGCAGATATGTTGCTAAAACTTCTTTAAACCTAGTGGAAAAAATAAGGAGAAAATGATACAATATATAATGATTATTTTCTCCTTGATAACTCATATGAGAAAAACCTTTGAAGGAGAAAAACTCGTTGATGAGTTTGAAGAACAATATATATGCTTGATATACTTTAATTTAAAATCCCTATTGGGGAATGTTGAAAGTATTGCATATATCACCTCATTAAAACCTTTTATGAGAGACTTCGAGAGAAAGCTCATAAGGAAAAAGAGTGTGATCTGATATGTCATTGAAAACTCCTTTAAAACCCAATGGGAAAAATATAATGAGAAATGGTATGACATATGATGGTAATTGTCTCTTTGATAACTTATATGAGAAAACCTTGAAAGAACAAAACTCAATTAGTAAGTTTAGAGGACAATTAATATGCCTTGTATACATCCGTTAAAAACCTTGGTGGGGAAAAAACAGGAGGTATGACATATATTCTTGTGTTGATATTACCTCATTAAAAACCTTGATGAGAACCATGAGAGTAAATTCATAAAGGAAAAAAGAGTATAATACAATGTTTGGATAGGTTATATTTTAGGAAGGGACTCCCCCTGTTCCATGCAATTTGGTGCAATACGCTTAGTGATATTGCTTATTATATAACCCGTTTGCATCTAAGCAACACAAGTATTATTATTGTTGTGGATAATAGTTGGTGATTCGATAGAACCAATTCCACATGAATGTTGTATGTGGTTTATCCTTCTGTAAAGCAACATATATTAATATGGGGTCATGTATTTCAGAATGATTGGTAGATCTAGCCACTAAGGTCTATTTTAAAGACTTCTATAGGATGGCCATCACATCAAGTGAGTACACGACGTGTGTCTACGATCTGACATAGTGGGAATCTGATCAATGTATCCGATGATATTGGTGTCCATATTTAACTGGAAAATTAGGACAAGGTGTTTGATGCATGCCTTGGAGATATCGAAAGATATTCTCGAGTCTAGACCAATTGCGTTTGGTGGATCTAGTGGCACTAGAGTATGGAACCTTGGGTCCCAATATCTTATTTCCATCTTCTCATGGTTTAAAATGGATCTTTCTCTATGTTTAGAGATTGAACAACCATGAAAGTTATAGGTGGATAAGACTTGTTCATGTCCAATATATTCTGGATATAGACAACATGGTGTATCATGATATATGAGTGAAGGGGCTCGAATTGTAGCTGAAGCAAAGTTTGTTTTTACTTACATCCTTCATCTCAAATTCCGTCTATGGATGATTACGTTCTTCATCAATATCTTGTGTGTTGTCAATGATGTTATAATCATTACCATGCACTGATAGTGGAATCCTAATGAGGATATGTTGATGAACACGCATGGGAAATCATCATTATTGGAGTATCCTTTTGCATAAGGAAATCACTAAGTCGATTGTACCAAATTTATTTCGACTATTATAAGTCATGTAGTGACTTATTGAGTTTACACAAAACATGTTGCACTTTCATTTTGGATTCAAAATTGAGATTCCCATGAGGAACTTATATGTCTGAATCAAGTGACACATTAATATATGTGGTCACTACATCTATCAACTATATAAATAGATGATTTGTACCGCCATTGAGATAAGTTATCGGAAATTGATTTCATTTGTGTATGGAGAATCGATTTGGGTATCTGCGTGAACCCTTATGCTACAAGCCTTGCTATTCACCACATTGTTCTTATTCCACTGTAGGATGAAAACTAGTGTAGGTATTACTTTTGTGAATACCTTCATTTTGTTGAGCGAGGCTATTTCTTCTTGGATTACATCCTTTGTTTGAGTCCAGTCCGAGCGAGTATTATTTAAACTCTGCCATGGCCATGGTCTTTGGATCCAGATCATTGTAAAGGTTGTTTGCAATCATGAGAAATTTATGTCGACAGTTGTAGGCTTTCATTTATATGATTCTCCAGAATGTATAAAATTTTGGTGAAATCTTGTTACCCTTGATGACTCTTCGTGTTTCCCAATACGGTTGAGTCTAGGTTTCCGATGTCCCAGTCATTGTGTGCACTATTGAGCTGGGTTATGGAGGTTTCCCTCTCATTGGCTGTATACTACCCATTAGGTGTCTATCAACGTGAAGTTGACTTGCATTTACCGAGTCAGAGGCCTCAATATCCTTTGTTGCTTGCAGAAAGCTGAATCCTGATGTATTGTGGTCGTACTTCTCCCCTTCTTGTTTTGAATGGGGAGTTGAGTGGTTTTTGTTGGTACCTCCACTCTTTTGGGCATATTTTTATAGGATTATAGGATTGTGTGACACCATTATAGTCGGTAAATGGGATTGGTAGGTTATTTACAATGTGTTCCAAATATTCTAAACATTGGGTTTAGATCTTTGAGTACGTGGATTTGAGATAGAAATGTGTTGAACATTCCAAGTGATTTCCTGGCATTCTTTTTGATACTTAAAATCTCCCCCTAATGCCTGGAAATGTACCTCACTGAGCATACTAGCCATGAATAACTCCCCCTGAGAGGGGCTTAAGGTATTTATAGTTGACGGAAATACTGTTATTCCTCACATACATCCCAATTTTTTTTGAAGGGCCATTGATGTATGCTATGGTGGTGATATCGGTATGGAACCGAATTATCGCAGATGGGAAATACTTTTGGTTTGCACGTACTATTTTTAGAGGGGGTGTACTACGATATGTAGTATGTTACAGTTGAATTAAGTCAGGGGTGTGTAAAACCGCATGACTCCAACGTCAAGTTGGTAAGCTACAATTCCGAAGTAAAGATCATGCAATGAGCTTAATTATTTGGATATAGGATGTTATCAAACCATTTTAAAACTGGACATATGGGACAAAGTGCTTAATTTACATCATAGGGCCATGTTCATGGCACACAAAGAGATTTGCAACATTGTCCATTCGAATTTCATTGAAATTGATCTTTTAGGATAATGAGTCAATGGTTCATGTGGGTAGATGCACACAGAAGACCATCATGTAGATGTGCCCTTTAGAACCATGGAACAAACTGAATAGTCCAATCAATGATTGAGAAGTACCACTTACCTTGGCTTGATGCGTTCAAGGAATCTGAGTGATTAAACACTTTAAGGTGCCAGGACCTTAAAATTAGCTTTCCTTGTCACATGTAGTGCACATAAAATCCAAATATTGCTAGAACTTAGCACCATTTTAGGCATGATTAATGGAATTGCTGATAGTTTTCATTTCAAGTCAATGCCAGAATGACCAAGGTGAGTGTGCTAAGTTTGTCATGTAAATAACATTCTGGAAACTATCTTATATGCAACATGTGCTACGGGTTTTGTAGTATGTATAGAGCAATTCCGATGATACACAAAGAATGTGCTTTTATATTTGTTGCATATGGTAAAGAGAATATATTTCTCTTTGTTGTCATCATGAGTTTTTATATAGAAACTATTTTGACAGATATCTCTATAATTTAGTGCGATACGAGTTGAACCTGGACTCAATAAAGAAACCCTTGATGGTTCTTGAGTATCCACAGGGACAACAATATGATCCGAATGGAACCAATAATTACATCACCGCGTCTAGCGATTGTTAAAATATCTCTTTCTCTCTTAGAAAGAGTGTAAATGTTTTTTTACTGCCCTAAGTATATAGTTCGTGGTGTATATGTCCACAAGGCACTTATACTCTTTCATAAGATTGACTCCCGTAGAAATCTATATATAGTTTTGAAGATTCTCAATACGAAAATTTTTATTAGATATATAGAATACATACAAATGAATTTGTATCAAAGTGGTGATACATTATATTGTGATGAACAATATATAATGACAACGACAACAATGTATTTATTACAACAATAAATGGATGTTAATAAGGAGTTGGGAGACTAGTGAAATCTTGAAAACATGTCATGCAAAGCATATTTGATGACCATGTTCTCCTTGTTGATGGGATTTCATGATTGTTGGAGTGCTTTGTTGTCACATGATGTGAACAATAGCTTCCTTGATACAGTCAGATTGAAGATTGAAGTGTGCTTCATATCTTTACCCTTCAGCGGATCGGTCGTGTCATGGATTGTTTGAACAAATTGATCATATGTCGTAGGGTATGGCATTTTGCGGGATGCTGGTAGCATACACATTTTTGACAAAGATTAGTTCTTAAGAAACTTCGTCTTTGTAGTGCCTTTCCCATGATCCGACGCATGTGGCTTGTGCTTCTTGTTGCATTTGCATTTCCCTTTGCAGTTTGTTGATTGACTTCTAGGAGAGCAATCAAACTTGATATCCTGAAAATGTGCATATACAACATGTAGAGGAGAAACACTGACATGGTTGTAATGATGATTCCTAAGGATTTCATTACTTTTCTCCTCCTAGAGTAGTAAATGCAGAAGATCGGAGATAAACTAGGCATCTTTTACACGATATTGTTGCTATAATTAAGATCCTATTAACGAGAAAGATAGTAGACAATGTCTTCTATTTTCACCATAATGTGGGTTGTTTTTGCAAATTGCAAGCTAAAGCAAAATTTATGAACCTCATGATGGTATTCTCCTATGGATTTAAACCTTGGAGTCGGAGATGTGTTCAATCATGATTTGCTTTAGGCAAGATGATTGCCTCGTGATGTTCATACCTTATTGATAACTTGCCACATGTTGACTCATAATTTTGATTTGCTAGCGGGGGCATGCACCATGGGGTGGTTGATGTGCCGCTATAATTCCATGAGACACATTGTTGACCTCAACATCCATATGCCATGTAGATTTAGTTGTGACCGTCGAGAGTTCGCTCATTGAATTATGGTCATCTTGGCTTACATGGGGTTCAAACCATAGACTTTTTATTTTATTTACTTGTCAGTAAATTAGAAGTCATCATGGTAATGTTGTAATAAAATTTTGCAAAGTTGTGAGTTCAAGTGAAGACTTGAATGTAGATCTCAAATCATCTATGATACACTTTGGAGATAATTACATCTATTATGAGGTATATCTTGCAGTACTAAGAAATATAGTCTGACTATAGTCAGTTGATGTCTTGGTCTTAGTACCTTATGTTATTATATGATTAAAATATATGAAATAGCACTATAAAGGTAGTCATAATGTCAATTTTGACAAAATGTAGACCTTATAGTAATTGTGGATAATCTGCATATTGCGCAGTAGATGCCACATTACCTTGTGATCCCATATATAAATTTGAGATGGTAACTTCACAATTTTATTTTTTGCACATCAATTCAATTCGAATTAAGTCATTTTTTGTGCTTTTCAAGCTTTTTTGGACTTAATTAATGGTGAATTGATATTTTATTTTGCACGATAATTCTGCTCGAATCAAGTCGATTTAGTGCCTTTTAAAGGCATTTCAGACTTAATTAAGATGAATTAATAAGGATCTCCATTGCAAAATAATATGTTGTACCATGTGTATATGTTGTAGGGATTGCAAAGTGCAAACACATTGAACATATAATTCATATGTATCATTATTGTCTAAAAGATCAATATACAATACAATCGGGTACAACTTTAAATACATAAATATAGAATCTAAACATGACAAGTACTTATTACAGCACTAGTAGTTGGATCTATATTATAAAATTACAAATATACAGGGCTAAAACTTGATAAATACCAAATAGTATAGATAGTTGGGCTAATGCAAAAAAATCTACAAATTAGCCTATGCCCGTGGTTTTTTTTTTCTAAAGTGGGATGCAACCCACTTGGTCTTTCGCCCCAGGCCCAGGCCGGCCGCCGCTTAATCCAGCGGATGGATAAGAGAGCGAGTGGAGGGGGAGCGGTCATGTTTGACCGCATCCCTGCCTCTCCGCCTCTCCACCCCCACCTGATCCCGACGACGGTGGCCGCCCGAGCCAGGCGCCGGCGAGCTCTAGGAGGGGCCGCCCTCCTCCGCAGCGTAGCCAGGGAGGTTGAGGCCGGCCGGGTCCCAGGCGCCTGAGCGGAGGGCGGTGGAGGCGGCGGGCTTGCTGTTGGCGGCGGCGGCGGCGAAGCGGGGCCGGGGGGCGCGGTGGCGTTGGGGCCGGGGGGCACGGTGACTCGGAGGACGACGCCTCGTCCTCGATCTGCACGCCCATGGAGGTGTTGAGGTTGAGGATGGGGGCGCGGCGCTGAGGCCGGGCGAGGGGCACGGCCGACGGTGCAGGGGCCGAGGCGCGGCCGCGGGCGGCCGGCCGAACGGGCGCGGTGCCGTCTCGAGAGGAGCAGCGTCGGGGCCGACGTCTCCTCTGCACTCGTGGCGCCGGACGTCGTGAGGACCCACACCGGCGACGAGTTTGCCAACTGGGAGGACGGGGCTCCGAAAGATGCCGCGGGCGCGGCTGAGCGCAGGGCAGCGGCCGAGCGGCCGCACTACAGCCGGGCCAGGCCGGGCGGACGGGCGGCGCGACCGGACAGCGAAGGCGGGGCGCGGGCGCTGCCGGACGAGAGGTGCGGCCGGCGGCGCGGAGGCCATGGTGCGGCCGCGGGCGGAGCACCGCGAGTTGCTTGGCCTTCTCGCTCTTCGGAGAGCAAAGTGCTGATAACGTGTTAGCATGAAAACGAGAAGTGATTGATTGATTGAATTAGTCTGTTCTTTCCATTGATCAATTGGGTATATATACAAGTAGAGGGGTGCCTCAAGAGAGCACCGACGAAGGAAGAGGCACCCGTACCGGACACAGGCGTCCGTACAAGGGAAGGGATGCGACCCTACGGACACAGGCGTCCGTACGACGCTTTGGACAAAATAACCTATTTCTAACATTTGTAAGTTGACGCGCAAGGTCGTGTTTCGGACAAGGTCTGTCGTAGCTTTGAATTACAATTTGTTCACCGTCCTGTAACGAATTGTAACAACTTGGTTGGGAAGAGAATTGAAAGCAAAAACATAATTATGTAAGAACTTGGTTGGGAAGAGAACTAGTAGTGTAGTACTTTCTTCGTTCTAAATTACTTGTTGCAGGTATGGATGTATCTAGATATACTCTAGTTCTAGATATATTTATTTCTGCGACGAGTAATTTGAAACGGAGGGAGTATTTGTTAGGTTTTACATATTTGTAAAGTGTATTTGTTTATTTACAAATCTAGGAAAGTTGTTTGTCTCATATGTAGATAGTGATGCATTTGTTTGTTAGTGAAGCCTAGCTAATCGTGTTGCAATTGGGGCATTTATAGTGTCACAAAACCAGTAGTGTTTTTTAAACCATAAGTACAGACACACGCGCTTATATACACGTGTATACACTCATCTCTATGAACGCACAAACACACCGTATTTCTCGAGCATCTCCGAAAGACTAAGCCGTCATATCATCTAGGCGCCTCGTCGTCGACGAGAATGTCTTCTCCCACTGAATGCGCATCGCCGAAAATTCTAAAATAAATTTAGAATTTGAATCTTAGTGGGCTGGAGATACCATAGTCCCTCTAACCATCCAACCACATGTTGGTTTGCAAAAAATCAGTAGTGTTTGATATATATCTTCCACTTACTATCTTTACCTGCTAATCCAATCTCACCGTCTATCTCAATGGGTCATTTGGTCCGAATCCCCTTTCATTGCCACCAACACACAATATGCAGTTGTGCACGTGGAGGTTTGGCGAAGGGAAAAGAATCCATACATGAAAGGCCATTGATATCTGCACGACAGTAAGGCAAAAACTAAAATTTAAGACATAGGAACGTAATCCTGGTCTAACAAAAGAAAAAGGAAAGAACTTTAATCCAACCGACTGATTTATGAAAATAATAAGCCGCTTTTATCACACGAGCATGGAGAGGGCCCACATGTCCCTTTTCCCCATCCTCCTCCGCCCATCTTCTTTATTTTCTTCTCCCCTTGAGCGACGCCTGGCTTCTGCCGCCATCGAGCTGCCTATGAATCCTTCAACAGTGACAATGAATCCTAATACCTTGAATTCTCGCCTCTACCCACCAGATAGTGTAGTGTGCCAAGTCGGCCCTGTTGGGACGACATGTACTCGGGCAGATAAGCTAATTTCATCGATTATGTCAGTCGGTCTGGGCTTCGTTTCACCACCTCGAAAAATGGTTACACTTCAGTCTCAACCACACGTTTGGCCCTCAAAGATACTATTCCTGGCATCACGAAGACAAGATGAAAGAACATGACAATGGGCTAGCTACGCATATTACTGACCGTGATGGTTTTTATTTCACGATACCCTAGCACGCCCAGACCCATCCACCTTTTTGTGCTGACGTTATTTTGTGGAAGCAAATGGTCAGGGACGACGAGGGATTGCTACTGCTTTGTCTGCTTTCAAACAACGTGTGTCGTAGAATGGACGCTTGATGCCGCCTGCTTTGTCAGTCTGCTCAAACCGCTCAAAGATGTTCCAACAAATGCCATGAGTGGTTGCCAGATCTCCTCTACAAAGTAACCAATTCATCTTTAATATATAACTCATTCTAGCTACTCTCTCTCTCTCTCTCTCTCCCTCATCCGCACAAACAAACCAACCCCTCCCAGCCCCCTCTTTATTGCCATGGACGAAGGGAAAGAAACACTGGATGTTGATCATATCTGGAGGTGCTATATACCAGCGGTGGAGCAACCCAACGCCATGTACGAGCACTGTCTCAAGGAGGAGAAGTGCAATTTCATGGGCATGGACCTCGAAAAGGTGTCCTTTGAAGCGATAGGTGGTTACCTAAAGGAAATATGCCCTAGAGGCAATAATAAAGTTGTTATTTTATATTTCCTTATTCATGATAAAGGTTTATTATTCATGCTAGAATTGTATTGATCGAAAACCTAAATACATGTGTGAATACATAAACAAACACCATGTCCCTAGTGAGCCTCTACTTGACTAGTTCGTTGATCAAAGATGGTTAAGGTTTCCTAACCATGGGCATGAGTTGTCATTTGATAACAGGATCACATCATTAGGAGAATGATGTGATGGACAAGACACATCCGTTAGCTTAGCGTATTGATCGTTCAGTTTTATTGCTATTGCTTTGTTTATGTCAAATACATATTCCTTCGACTATGAGATTATGCAACTCCCGGATACCGAAGGAATACCTTGTGTGCTACCAAACATCACAACGTAACTGGGTGATTATAAAGATACTCTACAGGTATCTCTGAAGGTGTTTGTTGGGTTGGCATAGATCGAGATTAGGATTTGTCACTCCGAGTATCAGAGAGGTATCTCTGGGCCCTCTCGGTAATGCACATCATAAGAAGCCTTGCAAGCAAAGTGATTAATGAGTTAGTTACAGGATGATGTATTACAGAACGAGTAAAGAGACTTGTCGGTAACGAGATTGAACTAGGTATGTAGATACCGACGATCGAATCTCGGGCAAGTAACATACCGATGGACAAAGGGAATAACATATGCTATCATAACAGTTCGATCAATAAAGATCTTCGTAGAATATGTAGGAGCCAATATGAGCATCCAGGTTCCGCTATTGGTTATTGATCGGAGAAGTGTCTCAGTCATGTCTACATAGTTCTCGAACCCGTAGGGTCCACATGCTTAACGTTCGATGACGATATAATATTATATGTGTTTTGTGATTTGGTGACCGAATGTTGTTCGGAGTCCCGGACGAGATCATGGACGTGACGAGGAGTCTCGAAATGGTCAAGAGGTAAAGATTAATATATAGGACGATGGTATTCGGACACCGAAAGTGTTCCAGAGGGTATCAGGTACTTATCGGGTCACCAGAAGGTGTTTCGGGTACCCCCGACAATCCTATGGGCCATATGGGCCTTGTGAAGGAACACACCAGCCCACAAGGGGCTGGTGCGCCAAGGCTATATGAGGAGGATAAGGAAAGGGGGGAAGGGAAAGGTAAGTGTGGATTAGGATTCCCACTTCCTTCCCTCACCCCTCCTTCCTTCCCCTTCATGCATACATGGAAAGGGGGGCGCAGGGCAAGGTAGGGCCCCTAGGGGGGGGGGCAACCCTAGGGCGTCCCTGGCTGCCTTCCCCCCTCCCACCTATATATATGTGGAGAGGGGAGCGCCTAGAACACACAACATCAATTGTTAGCCATGTGCGGCGTGCCCCCTCCACAGTTTACACCCCCGGTCATATTCTCGCGGTGCTTAGGCGAAGCCCTGCAAGAATCACTTCACCATCACCATCACCACACCGTCGTGTTGATGGAACTCATCTACCTCCTTGATACCTTGCTAGATCAAGAAGGCGAGGGACATCATCATGCTGAACGTGTGCAGAACTCGGAGGTGTCGTACGTTCGGTGCTTGATCGGTCGGAGCTAGAAGAAGTTCGACTGCATCAACTGCGTTGTCAAACGCTTCCGCTTTCGGTCTACGAGGGTACGTAGACACACTCTCCCCCTCTTGTTGCTATGCATCTCCTAGATAGATCTTGCGTGAGCGTATGATTTTTTTTGAAATTGCATGCTATGTTTCCCAACATTACCATCCCGCAACTATCCATGCACAAGCACGTCCTCGTTTACCACTACTGCAAGGCCAAGAGGGAGTATCACGAACTCAATGATTTCCTACAACGCAAAGTGATAACTTCCGCTAACGTGGACATCATGAATCACAAGAAGATGCTTGGCAATGAATGGATTAAAATTTGAGATGAGAACCACGTCGACATCTAGAAGCAGTACAAATCAAAGGCGACAAGAAAAGAGACTCCATGGGTGACCTCGTAGCAGCCACCATAAACCGATCATACGACAACATGAAGACCGCATTCCCAAAGGTACTTCACAACTTCTGGGAATGGAAGCCACTTTCTGGAACGCACCTCCACTATGCAGACACCTACTAGAGGATCCTGGCCATGAAGGACGATCTGCGCCACCATGCCGACCTGAATAATGGAGCACCTCTCCAACCAGCCCCAAGGGAAGGGCTCCGCCCCTGGCAAAACATAGCCGAGGGATTGATGTGACGATGCCCGTTCTTTCGATGAGAATGGGGATAATTATCGATTACCACTTGAGGTGACAGCGGCCCGATCTTTCGATGAGAATGGGGATAATTATTGATTTGGTGGATTTTGACCTTGATGATTCGGCTATACCGTATTCGATGATACGCCTCGACAATCGCTAAACCAATCTCCGATGGTTATTGACCTTGCCGTAGGCACGATCAACCTGAACAACGAGGTTCGAGTTCCTGCAAGCAACCGAAGAACCAGCAAGAACAAAGGTGAAATTGCAATATGAAATTGTGGATGAAAAATTAAGCACACAAACTAGACGAAAAGTTGGGGTTCCACCGTGGATCTGACAAGGCGGTAGTCCTACATGTCTCGTAGATGCGACTTGTAGCGATGGCTAGACAATACAATAAAACCCGAGTCTAAACCCTAGAATATGATGACTATTTATTAAAGGCTGGCGTGGAGATCGCTTCATCTATTTTCTTGGAAGTCAAGATGTGCGTGTTAATCTGCCAGACCCACACGCGATCTCATATGAAATAAACTTCTTGTATGAATCTGGTGGCAAACTGCCTCATCGGTACTAGGCCCAAATGCACAACACGCAAGACCATGCAAGGGCTCCTTTGTGTTTATTGCTTGCCATGCATGTGGGCCCCACCTTGACATGCATAAAAAATGAGATGGATTGCATGTTCATATGCCCTTGGCCACTGGATGCATGTTGATTGGATAATGCTCAAGTGTAAATCTTTCATAGTAAACTTCGCATCTTCACCCGAGGTTTGTGCATGTCTTCTTTAATCCTGCATATAAAATATGGTGCTGTATTTTTGTTTCGGATAACAAAATAATAATTCATATAATATCTATTAGAATTCACCTGATAATTATCTTTACGTGTAATAACTGTGGTTATATCCGCACGAGTCATGTTCATATCAGGGATGGTGAATCGGCTATAAGCACCGAAAGGGAAACTACATGTGGTGAACTACTACTACTTAGATGTCTATGTTGACTCATTGTGTTAGTTTAATTTAGGGTCCATGTTCTTCTTGTGTTTGTGTTAGATCAACACATGGTTTGTATTTTATTTATTAATCCCATTCTTCAATAAGTGTTCCTACTTATATTAACTTATGTGTGGGCAAATACTATCAACACTTGTAGAAATAGTTTTAGCACTTTCATCCATGATCACATTTGCGTCTTGCACCGTTGAGCTGTCGGTCCAATTCATTGAAACTTTTGACAAAATCTGGAGGAGATGTTTATGGGCTTAGAAATCCGAACAAGGAGAATCTTGTAATTCCTTGGTTGCTTGGGAAAGAGTATATTGTCCTAAGGTTAATGGAAGACCAGGGGTGATCAATATTAAAGTCCATAATCAATCTCTTCTATTCAAGTTTTTGGACAAGTTCTATAACCATGTTGATCTCCAATAGGTAAATTTACTTTGGTAGTTATACTCAACAGGTACTGTTCTAATGCTCTCCCTAAGTGCGTCTCTTTTTGTGGCGCTCCTTGGTCAATCTTATGCCTATTTCCATAGGAATCGCCAACTGTAAAGTGGGTAACGGTTTAAATGTATGACAACTGGAATGAGCAGGTTATATCTGAAAATTTTCCATGAATTTATTCATATACCAAGAGTGCGGATATGTGAGTTCATATTTTTATCAGGCCATTATTCCAAGTATATTATTTAGTTTGCCACTTTAACCAGAGGCCCACAATGAGTTGCAAACTATTGAAAATTTTAAGCCGCAACATTTACATGATTCAGGAACTTTTGATTGCTTGAGATATCCTTGGGGTCTTGTTTTCTCGGCCAATGAATTCTACATGCACTATCATAGACATACATATGTGATGAGCCTTTTAAATGGATTTGGAAATTCGGAGCGCAGGGCAAGGCAGGGCCCCTAGGGGGCGGCGACCAACCCTAGGGCGCCCCTGGATGCCTCTCCTCCCCCCTCCCACCTATATATATGTGGGGAGGGGAGCGCCTAGTGTTGGGGAACATAGTAGAAATTCAAAATTTTCTACACATCACCAAGATCAATCTATGGAGTAATCTAGCAACGAAGGGAAGAAGAGTGCATCTACATACCCTTGTAGATCGCTAAGCGGAAGCGTTCAAGTGAACAGGGTTGATGGAGTCGTACTCGTCGTGATCCAAATCACCGATGATCCTGGTGCCGAACGAACGGCACCTCCGTGTTCAACACACGTACAGCCCGGTGACGTCTCCTACGCCTTGATCCAGCAAGGGGAGAAGGAGAGGTTGGGGAAGACTCCATCCAGCAGCAGCACAACGGCGTGGTGGTGGTGGAGGAGCGTGGTACTCCAGCAGGGCTTCACCAAGCACCACAAGAGACAAGGAGGGAGAGGGGTAGGGCTGCGCCAAGAAGGAGATTGAATCGTGTCTATGGCAGCCCAAAACCTCAAGTATATATAGGGGGAGGGGAGGGGCTGCGCCCCCACCTAGGTTTCCACCCCTAGGGGTGGCGGCCAACCCTAGATCCCATCTAGGGGGGCGGCCAAGGGGGGAGAGAGGGGGGCGCACCACTAGGTGGGCCTTAGGCCCATCTGAGCCTAGGGTTTGCCCCCTTCCACTCTCCCTTGCGCCTTGGGCCTTGGTGGGGGGGCGCACCAGCCCACATGGGGCTGGTCCCCTCCCACACTTAGCCCATGCAGCCCTCCGGGGCTGGTGGCCCCACTTGGTGGACCATCGGGACCCTCCCGGTGGTCCCGGTACATTACCGATAAACCCGAAACTTTTTCGGTGACCAAAACAGGACTTCCCATATATAAATCTTTACCTCCGGACCATTCCGGAACTCCTCGTGACGTCCGGGATCTAATCCAGGACTCCGAACAACATTCGGTAACCACGTATATCTATTCCCTATAACCCTAGCGTCATCGAACCTTAAGTGTGTAGACCCTACGGGTTCGGGAAACATGCAGACATGACCGAGACACCTCTCCGGTCAATAACCAACAGCGGGATCTGGATACCCATGTTGGCTCCGACATGCTCCACGATGATCTCATCGGATGAACCACGATGTCAAGGACTTAATCAATCCCGTATACAATTCCCTTTGTCTAGCGGTACGATACTTGCCCGAGATTCGATCATCGGTATCCCGATACCTTGTTCAATCTCGTTACCGGCAAGTCTCTTTACTCGTTCCGTAACACATCATCCCATGATCAACTCCTTGATCACATTGTGCACATTATGATGATGTCCTACCGAGTGGGCCCAGAGATACCTCTCCGTTTACACGGAGTGACAAATCCCAGTCTCGATTTGTGCCAACCCAACGGACACTTTCGGAGATACCTGTAGTGTACCTTTATAGCCACCCAATTACGTTGTGACGTTTGGCACACCCAAAGCACTCCTACGGTATCCGGGAGTTGCACAATCTCATGGTCTAAGGAAATGATACTTGACATTAGAAAAGCTTTAGCATACGAACTACATGATCTTGTGCTAGGCTTAGGATTGGGTCTTGTCCATCACATCATTCTCCTAATGATGTGATCCCGTTATCAACGACATCCAATGTCCATGGTCAGGAAACCGTAACCATCTATTGATCAACAAGCTAGTCAACTAGAGGCTTACTAGGGACATGGTGTTGTCTATGTATCCACACATGTATCTGAGTTTCCTATCAATACAATTCTAGCATGGATAATAAAGGATTATCATGAACATGGAAATATAATAGTAACCAATTTATTATTGCCTCTAGGGCATATTTCCAACACCTAGAACACACAACATCAATTGTTAGCCGTGTGCGGCGCCCTCTCCACTGTTTACACCCTCGGTCATATTCTCGTGGTGCTTAGGTGAAGCCCTGCAAGAATCACTTCACCATCACCTCACCACGCCATCGTGTTGATGGAACTCATCTACTTCCTCGAAACCTTGCTGGATCAAGAAGGCGAGGGACGTCATCGCGTTGAACGTGTGCAGAACTCGTAGGTGTTGTACGTTTGGTGCTTGATCGGTCGGAGCTAGATGAAGTTCGACTACATCAACCGTGTTGTCAAACGCTTCCGCTTTCGGTCTACGGGGGTACATAGACACACTCTCCCCCTCTTGTTGCTATGCATCTCTTAGATAGATCTTGCGTTCACGTAGGATTTTTTTTGAAATTGCATGCTACGTTTCCCAACAATGGCATCCGAATCAGGTCTATGTGTAGATGATATGCATGAGTAGAACACAAAGAGTTGTGGACGGTGATCGTCATACTGCTTACCACCAATGTCTTATTTTGATTCGGAGGTATTATTGGATGAAGCGGCCCGGACCAACCTTACATGACCACATTCATGAGACCGGTTCCACCGACAGACATGCAACTAGTTTTGCATAAAGGTGGCTCGCGGGTGTCTGTTTCTCCTACTTTAGTTGAATAGAATTTGACTGTGGCTAGTCCTTGTTGAAGGTTAAAACAACAAACTTGATAAATCGCCGTTGTGGTTTTGATGCGTAGGTAAGAACGGTTCTTGCTAGAAGCTCGTAGCAGCCACGTAAAACTTGCAACAACAAAGTAGAGGACGTCTAACTTGTTTTTGCAGGGCATGTTGTGATGTGATATGGTCAAGGCATGATGTGATATACGTTATTGTATGAGATGATCATGTTTTGTAAAAGTTATCAGCAACCGATAGGAGCCTTATGGTTGTCTCTTTATTGTATGAAATGCAAACACCATATAATTGCTTTACTTTATCACTATGCGTTAGCGATAGTTGTAGAAGCAATAGTTGGCGAGACGACCACGACGCAACAACGGAGATCAAGGTGTCAAGCCGGTGACGATGGAGATCATGACGGTGCTTTGGAGATGGAGATCAAAAGCACAAGATGATGATGGACTATCATGTCACATATTTTTATTACATGTGATGTTTATCTTTTATGCATCTTATTTTACTTAGTACGGCGGTAGCATTATAAGACGACCCCTTAACTAAAATTTCAAGGTATAAGTGTTCTTCCTGAGTATGCACCGTTGCGAAAGTTCGTCATGTTGAGACACCACGTGATGATCGGGTGTGATAGACTCTATGTTCACATAAAACGGCTGCAAGACAGTTTTGCACACGCGGAATACTCGAGTTAAACTTGACGAGCCTGGCATGTACAGACATGGCGTCAGAACACTGAAGACCGAAAGGTCAAATGTGAATCATATAGTAGATATGATCAACATAGAGATGTTCACCACTGATGACTACTCCATCTCATGTGATGATCGGACATGGTTTAGTTAATTTGGATCACGTATCATTTAGATGTCTATCTAAGTGGGAGTTATTTAGTAATTTGATTAATTGAACTTAATTTATCATGAACTTAGTCTTGATAGTTTTGCATATCTATGTTGTAGATCAATAGCTCGCGATATAGCTCCCATATTTTTTGATATGTTCCTAGAGAAAACTAAGTTGAAAGATGATAGTAGCAATGATGCAGACTAGGTCCGTGATCCGAGGATTATCCTCATTGCTGCACAGAAGAATTATGTCCTTGATGCATCGGTAGGTGACAAACCTGTTGCAGGAGCAGATGCAGACGTTATGAACGTTTTGCAAGCTCGATATGATGACTACTTGATAGTTTAGTGCACCATGCTTTATGACTTAGAATCGCGGATGCAGAGACGTTTTAAACGCCACAAAACATATGAGATGTTCCAAGAGTTGAAATTGGTATTTCAATCTCATGACCGTGTCGATAGGTATGAGACCTCAGACAAGTACTTTGCCTACAAGATGGAGGAGAATAGCTCAGCCAGTGAGCATGTGCTCAGAATGTCTGGGTACTACAATTGCTTGAATCAAGTGGGAGTTAATCTTCCAGATAAGATAGTGATTGACAGAGTTCTCTAGTCACTATCACCAAGATACTAGAACTTCGTGATGAACTATAATATGAAAGGGATGACGAAAATGACTCCCGAGCTCTTCGCGATGGTGAAATCGGCGAAGGTAGAAATCAACAAAGAGCATCAAGTGTTGATGGTTAACAACACCACTAGTTTCAAGAAAAAAGGCAAGGGAAAGAAAGGGAACTTCAAGAAGAATGGCAATCAAGTTGCCACTCCCGTGAAGAATCCCAAAGCCGGACCTAAGCCTGAAACTAAGCGCTTCTACTGCAAGGGGAATGGTCACTGGAAGCGGAACTACCCCAAATATTTGGCGGATAAGAAGGATGGCAAAGTGAACAAAGGTATATTTGATATACATATTGTTAATGTGTACTTTACTAGTGTTCATAGTAACCACAGGGTATTTGATACTGGTTCAGTTGCTAATAACTCGAAACAGGAGTTGCAAAATGAACATAGACTAGTTAAGGGCGAGGTGACGATGTGTGTTGGAAGTGATTCCGAGGTTGATAAGATCACCATCGCACACTCCCTCTACCTTCGGGATTAGTGTTGGACCTAAATAAATGTTATTTGGTGTTTGCGTTGAGCATGAATATGATTGGATCATGTTTATTGCGATATAATTATTCATTTAAGTCAGAGAATAATGGTTGTTCTATTTACATGAATAAAACCTTCTATGGTCATACACCCAATATAAATGTTTTATTGAATCTTGATCGAAGTGATACACATATTCATAATATTGATGCCAAAAGATGCAAAGTTGATAATGATAGTGCAACATATTTGTGGCACTGCCGTTTAGGTCATATTGGTGTAAAGCGCATGAAGAAACTCCATACAGATGGATTTTTGGAATCACTTGATTATGAATCATTTGATACTTGCGAACCATGCCTCATGGGCAAGATGACTAAAACTCCGTTCTCCGGAACAATGGAGCGAGCCAATGACTTATTGGAAATAATACATACCAATGTATGCGGTCCGATGAGTGTTGAGGCTCGCGGTGGGTATCGTTATTTTCTAACCTTCACAGATGTTTTGAGTAGATATGGGTATATATACTTAATAAAACACAAGTCTGAAACATTTGAAAAGTTCAAAGAATTTCAGAGTGAAGTGGAGAATCATCGTAACAAGAAAATAAAGTTTTTACGATCTGATCGCGAAGGCGAATATTTTAATTATGAGTTTGGCCTTCATTTAAAACAATGTGGAATAGTTTCACAACTCACGCCACCTGGAACACCACAGCGTAATGTTGTGTCCGAACATCGTAACTGTACTTTATTAGATAGGGTGCAATATATGATGTCTCTTATCGATTCACCACTATCGTTTTGGGGTTATGCATTAGAGATAGTTGCATTCGTGTTAAATAGGGCACCGTCTAAATCCATTGAGATGACACCATATGAACTATGGTTTGGCAAGAAACCTAAGATGTCGTTTCTTAAAGTTTGGGGTTGCGACACTTGTGTCAAAAGGCTTCAGCCTGATAAGCTCAAATCCAAATCTAAGAAGTGCATCTTCATAGGATACCCTAAGGAAACAATTGGGTACACCTTCTACCACATATCCGAAGGCAAGATCTTTGTTGCCGAGAATGGAACCTTTCTAGAGAAGGACTCAAAAGAAGTGAGTGGGAGGAAAGTAGAACTTGATGAGGTAATTGTACCTTCTCTCGAATTGGAAAATAGCTCATCACAGAAAACCATTCCAGTGATGCCTACACCAACTAGAGAGGAAGCTAATGATGATGATCATGAAACTTCAGATCAAGTTACTACCGAACTTCATAGGTCAACTAGAGCACGATCCGCACCAGAGTGGTATGGTAATCCTGTCCTGGAAGTCATGTTACTAGACCAAGGTGAACCTACGGACTATGAAGAAGCTATGATGAGCCCAGATTCCGACAGATGGCTTGAGGCCATGAAATCTGAGATAGGATCCATGTATGAGAACAAAGTGTGTACTTTGGTGGACTTGCCCGATGATCGGCAATCCATAGAGAATAAATGGATCTTCAAGAGGAAGACTGATGCTGATGGTAATGTTACTATCTACGAAGCTCGACTTGTCGCAAAAGGGTTTCGACAAGTTCAAGGAGTTGACTATGATGAGATTTTCTCACCCGTAGCGATGCTTAAGTCCGTCCGAATCATGTTAGCAATTGCCACATTTTATGATTATGAAATCTGGCAAATGGATGTCAAACTGCATTCCTTAATGGATATCTTAAAGAAGAGTTGTATATGATACAACCAGAAGGTTTTATCGATCCTAAAGGAGCTAACAAAGTGTGCAAGCTCCAGCGATCCCTCTATGGACTGGTGCAAGCATCTCGGAGTTGGAATATACGCTTTGATGAGGTGATCAAAGCATATGTTTTTATACGGACTTAGGTGAAGCCTGTATTTACAAGAAAGTGAGTGGGAGCTCTGTAGCATTCCTAAAATTATATGTGGATGACATATTGTTGATTGGAAATGATATAGAATTTCCGGATAGCATAAAGGATATTTGAATAAGAATTTTTCGATGAAAAACCTCGGTGAGGCTGCTTACATATTGAGCATCAAGATCTATAGGGATAGATCGAGACACTTAATATGACTTTCACAAATCACATACCTTGATAAAGTTTTGAAGAAGTTCAAAATGGATCAATCAAAGAAAGGGTTCTTGCCTGTGTTACAAGGTGTGAAATTGAGTAAGACTCAAAACCCGACCACGGCAGAAGATAGAGAGAGAATGAAAGTCATTCCCTATGCCTCAGCCATAGGTTCTATAAAGTATGATATGCTATGTACCAGACTTGTTGTGTGCCTTGCCATGAGTTTGGCAAGGGGGTACAATAGTGATCCAGGAGTAGATCACTAGACATCGGTCAAAATTATCCTTAGAGGACTAAGGAAATATTTCTCGGTTATGGAGGTGATAAAGAGTTCGTCGTAAAGAGTTACGTCGATGCAAGCTTTTACACCGATCCAGATGACTTTGAGTCTCAATCTGAATACATATTGAAAGTGGGAGCAATTAGCTAGAGTAGCTCCATGCAGAGCATTGTAGACATAGAAATTTGCAAAATACATACGGATCTGAATGCGGCAGACCTGTTGACTAAACCTCTCTGACAAGTAAAACATGATCACACCTTAGTACTCTTTGAGTGTTAATCACATAGCGATGTGCACTAGATTATTGACTCTAGTAAACTCTTTGAGTATTGGTCACATGACGATGTGAACTATGAGTGTTAATCACATGACGATGTGAACTAGATTATTGACTCTAGTGCAAGTGGGGGACTGAAGGAAATATGCCCTAGAGGCAATAATAAAGTTGTTATTTTATATTTCCTTATTCATGATAAAGGTTTATTGTTCATGCTAGAATTTTACTGATCGAAAACCTAAATACATGTGTGAATACATAAACAAACACCATGTCCCTAGTGAGCCTCTACTTGACTAGTTCGTTGATCAAAGATGGTTAAGGTTTCATAACCATGAATATGAGTTGTCATTTGATAACGGGATCACATCATTAGGAGAATTATGTGATGGAAAAGACCCATCCATTAGCTTAGCATATTGATCGTTCAGTTTTATTGCTATTGCTTTGTTCATGTCAAATACATATTCCTTCGACTATGAGATTATGCAACTCCCGGATACCGAAGGAATACCTTGTGTGCTATCAAACGTCACAACGTAACTGGGTGATTATAAAGATGCTCTACAGGTATCTCCGAAGGTGCTTGTTCGGTTGGCATAGATTGAGATTAGGATTTGTCACTCCGAGTATCGGAGAGGTATCTCTGGGCCCTCTCGGTAATGCACATCATAAGAAGCCTTGCAAGCAAAGTGATTAATGAGTTAGTTACAGGATGATGTATTACAGAACGAGTAAAGAGACTTGTCGGTAACGATATTGAACTAGGTATGTAGATATCGACGATCGAATCTCGGGCTAGTAACATACCGATGGACAAAGGGAATAACATATGCTATCATAACAGTTCGACCGATAAAGATCTTCGTAGAATATGTAGGAGCCAATATGAGCATCCAGATTCCGCTATTGGTCATTGACTGGAGAAGTGTCTCAGTCATGTCTACATAGTTCTCGAACCCGTAGGGTCCGCACGCTTAATGTTCGATGACGATATAATATTATATGTGTTATGTGATTTGGTGACCGAATGTTGTTCAGAGTTCCGGAGGGTATCAGGTACTTATCGGGTCACCGGAAGGTGTTTCGGGTACCCCCGGCAATCCTATGGGCCATATGGGCCTTCTGAAGGAACACACCAGCCCACAAGGGGCTGGTGCGCCCTATAAGGCTATAGGAGGAGGAGAAGGAAAGGGGGGAAGGGAAAGGAAAGTGTGGATTTGGATTCCCACTTCCTTCCCTCACCCCCTCTTTCCTTCCCCTTCATGCATACATGGAAAGGGGGGCGCAGGGCAAGGCAGGCCCCCTAGGGGGCGGCGGCCAACCCTAGGGCGCCCCTGGCTTCCTCTCCCCCTCCCACTTATATATATGTGGGGAGGGGAGCGCCTAGAACACACAACATCAATTGTTAGCCGTGTGCGGTGCCCCCCTCCATAGTTTACACCCCGGTCATATTCTCGTGGTGCTTAGGCGAAGCCCTGCAAGCATCACTTCATCATCACCGTCACCATGCTGTCGTGTTGATGGAACTCATCTACTTCCTCGACACCTTGCTGGATCAAGAAGGCGAGGGACGTCATCGCGCTGACCGTGTGCAGAACTCGGAGGTGTCGTACGTTCGGTGCTTGATCGGTCGGAGCTAGAAGAAGTTCGGCTACATCAACCGAGTTGTCAAATGCTTCCGCTTTCGGTCTACGAGGGTACGTAGACACACTCTCCCCCTCTCGTTGCTATGCATCTCCTAGATAGATTTTGCGTGAGCGTAGGAATTTTTTTGAAATTGCATGCTACGTTTCCCAACATTATCATCCCGCAACTGTCCATGCATGTGTACATCCTCGTTTACCACTACTGCAAGGCCAAGAGGGAGTGTCGTGAACTCAATGATTTCCTACAACGCAAAGTGATAACATCCGCTAACATGGACATCATGAATCACAAGAAGATGCTTGGCAATGAATGGATTAAAATTCGAGATGAGCACCACGTCGACATCTAGAAGCAGTTCAGATCAAACGCGACAAGAAAAGAGACTCCATGGGTGACCTCGTAGCAGCCATCATAAACCGATCATACGACGACATGAATACCACATTCCCAAAGGTACTTCACAACTTCTGGGAATGGAAGCCACTTTCTGGAACGCACCTCCACTATGCAGACGCCTACTGGAGGATCCTGGCCATGAAGGACGATCTACGCCACCATGCCGACCTGAATAATGGAGCGCCTCTCGAACCAGCCCCGAAGGAAGGGCTGCGCCCCTGGCAAAACATAGGTGAGGGATTGATGTGACGGCGGCCCGTTCTTTCGATGAGAATGGGGATAATTATTGATTACCACTTGATGTGACAGCGGCCCAATCTTTCGATGAGAACGAGGATAATTATTGATTTGGTGGATTTTCACCTTGACGATCCAACTATATCGTACCTGACGATACGCCTCAACAATCGCTAAACCAATCTCCGATGGTTATTGACCTTGCCATAGGCACAATCTACCTGAACAACGAGGTTCGAGTTCCTGCAAGCAACCGAAGAACGGACAAGAACAAAGGTGAAATTGCAATATGAAATTGCACACGAAAAATTAAGCACACGAACTAGATGAAAAGTTGGGGTTCCAGTGTGGATCTGACAAGGCGGTAGTCCTACATGTCTCGTATATGCGAATTGTAGCGATGACTGGACAATACAACAAAACCCGAGTATAAACCCTAGAATTTGATGACTATTTATTAAAGGCCGGCGTGGAGACCACTTCACCTATTTTCTTCGAAGTCAAGATGTGCCTATTAATCTGCTGGACCCACACGTGATCTGATATGAAATAAACTTCTCGTATGAATCTGGTGGCAAACTGCCTCATCGGTACTAGGCCTAGATGCACAACACGCAAGGCCATGCATGGGCTCCTTTGTTTGTACTGCTTGCCATGCATGTGGGCTGGTCACGTGCATGCATATGGGCCCCACCTTTAATGCATAACAAAATGAGATGGATTGCATGTTCGTATGCCCTTGGCCACTGGATGCATGTTGATTTGATAATGCTCAAGTGTAAATCTTCTGTATTAAACTTCGAATCTTTACCGAGGTTTGTGCATGTCTTCTTTAATCCTGCATATAAAATATTGTGCTGTATTTTTGTTTCGGATAAAAATATAGTAATTCATATAATTTCTATTAGAATTCACCTGATAATTATCTTTACGCATAATAACTGTGGTTATATCCGCACAGGTCATGTACATATCAGGGATGGTGAATCGGCTACAAGCACCGAAAGGGAAAATACCTGTGGTGAACTACTACTACTTAGATGTCTATGTTGAATCATTGTGTTAGTTTAATTTAGGGTCCATGTTCTTCTTGTGTTTGTGTTAGATCAACACGTGGTTTGTATTTTATTTACTAATTCCATTCTTCAATAAGTGTTCCTACTTATATTAGCTTATGTGTGGGCAAATAAATTATGTGGTATTCATGTATAAACACATGGGGTTTATGTAAAATAAGTGTGGAATGTTTTTAACACAAAATACTATCAACACTTGTAGACATAGTTTTAGCACTTTCATCCATGATCACGTTTGCGCCTTGCACCATTGAGTTGTCAGTCAAATTCATTGAAACTTTTGACAAAATCTGGAGGAGATGTTTATGGGCTTAGAAATCTGAACACGGAGAATCTTGTAATTCCTTGGTTGCTTGGGAAAGAGTATGTTGTCCTAAGGTTAATGAAAGACCAGGGGTGATCAATATGAAAGTCCATAATCAATCTCTTTTATTCAAGTTTTTGGACAAGTTCTATAACCATGTTGATCTCCAATAGGTAAATTTACTTTGGTAGTTATACTTAACATGTACTGTTCTAATGCTCTCCCTAAGTGCAACTCTTTTTGTGGTGCTCCTTGTCAATGTTATGCCTATTTCCATAGGACTCACCAACTGTAAAGTGGGTAATGTTTTAAATGTATCTATGTGGCATGACAACTGGAATGAGCAGGTTCTATCTAAAATTTTTCCATGAATTTATTCATATACGAAGAGTGCGGATATCTGAGTTTGTATTTTTATCAGGCCATTATTCCAAGTATATTATTTAGTTTGCCACTTTCACCCGAGGCCCACAATGAGCTGCAAACTATTGAAAATTTTAAGCCGCAACATTGACATGATTCAGGAACTTTTGATCGCTTGAGATATCCTTGGGGTCTTGTTTTCTCGGCCAATGAATTCTACATGCACTATCATAGACATACATATGTGATGAGCCTTTTAAATGGATCGGGAAATCCAAACTTCAAATGAAACTAATTTTTTCATGTGGCTTCTTTTAGCAGACAGATTGAACATAAGGAACATGCTCAAAATAAGACATATTTTGGTGACCAACAGTGATATATGTGTGCTATGCATGACGGGGGATGAAGAGACCATTGAACACTTGATATTTGCTTGCCCTTTTAGCCAAAATTGTTGGAAAAACTTGCTATACCGTACACTTCTGGCACCTCTAGGATTGAGGCCACTAAAAGGGCAAAGGAAAACTACTCTGGTAGGCTTTTCTTTGAGATTTTCACTACCACTACCTGGAATATCTGGAAAGAGCAAAACAACTTTATCTTCAACTAGATCAGACCTACACATAGAGCTTGGCTAGAAAGAACTAAGTCTGATGTACTCTGGTTAAAATTTAGGGTGTCCCCTGATCTGAGTGATTACATCACTTATGTTGTAAACTCACTTTAAACTCTTGGTTTTGCTTCCTTCTTATCTTTTTTATCTCATGGGGATAATTGTCTCCCACTCATGTAAATATTCCTTGTTATTTAATATAACATAGTAGGATCCTCTCCTACTATTTTAAGTTAAGAAAATAGTCTTAGCACTTTCAAAGTTATTCGAAACCACTATCAACATAGCACACTGATAACTTTCAGAATCATCCATGAAGCCTGTCAGAAATATTTTGGAACTTCTAGGAATGTTTGAGTGACGCTTGATATAGTAGTATAAAAAGACATGGAAGATAAATGCATAAAAACAACTCTCGTACAACTTGCTCAAGCCACAACTTTACGAAATAATCCACACCAACAAATAGGGAGCTCAATCATGTTATTTTTCCTCTTTCCTTCCTTCCAAAGCCAATGCCAAAGAAGCATGCTCCTCCGCCTGTCGGCCCCCTCTTCCTTCGAAGGGCAGGAAGGAAGGTGGTCCCTTGCACGTTGAGTACATCCAAAGGGCATGCACATGGTGTCGGCATTCGCAACGATGTCTCCTTCTAGCATAGCTAGATACTCCATGAACTTTCCATACCCGTGAGCAGCCTCCAGCCGATTGGAACCGGCGGCCTACAAGGCCTTGCAAGAACACTCTCTTTCGAAGTACTTAGACCATCTTAGATTGAGCAAATGATGCCCTTCCTCTATAGAAGATCGACCCACATCGACACGAGCACACTTCTTCTTCTCCCATCAACATGGAGTAGAAAAGTGCCCACAACAGTTCCTCGGCCTCATTCACAGCGGGGGTCTACAAGGGGACAACAGGAGTAAGGGGTCGACTGCGGGAATGATCCCATGCTCTTGCCTGTGCCCCATCTCTCCAAGTTCAACAAGTACCGCCGAGGATAGGGTTCCGAACTACCATGACATTAGCGTGCGCCGCCAGAGATGGTGGCGGTAGTCACTAACAATGTTGTCCATGGTGGTAGCTAAAGAGACCATTGCGATACTCTTTGAGTGAGAGAGGATATCTCTCCATGCTTCACTCGCTACTTGGTATTTATATAGCAGAAAAGGAAGGGCAAAAGCATTCTGCCCTGAGGGACATCATGCACCGAATAGGAACGACAATCAAGGCAATGACACAGTGCCGTGAGTTGGTCGTTCTCCTCCTCTAACCAATTGACTGCCACATGGTATCATAATTACGCCAGATTAGGATCCCACGCATTCATTTCCATCAATATAGAAATAAAATGCAGTAGCGAATTTTGTACAACTTATCTTATATGGTTGTGATTTTGGTAGGTAGCATGCAGCCCAGCCAGGACTTGGGGATCTATATTTGGCATGTTTGGATGTGCATGCGACTAGCTAGGCTATTGGAGATGTGCCTTAGAGGCAATTATGTGATGATAATATTTCCCTAGGTATTCATGAGTTATGTATATGGTCCTTTGGAAATATGCCCTAGAGGCAATAATATTGTACTATTCTTTTTCCTTGTTCATAATTAAGAGTTTATATTTCATGTTATAACTGATGTGATCCCGGAATATGCGATTCAGTGGAAAACTCATATGCACGTGTGGAATGATAAACGATAAAGAATAGGTTCCCGATCTTGCCTCTAAGACTGGCTCAAGTGTTGTTGGTGATCATGTTTTCTAGATCTTAGGATATCATTAAGTGTAACTATAGTCCTAAAACAACATTGAGAGTATGAAGTTAGAAGAATGATCATATTGAATTGACCCAATCTTGTTTGTTATACTTTGAGATAATATCGTCTGAAATCAATTGTTATAACACGGAGCGTTAGCATGTGTTTTAAGTTCCTCAGACCAAGAGAGTATCGTAGCCACTTCTTACCGTAATGTGGACCTTGGAGTTGCTCAAATGTCATCTGTAACACGGTGATCATAAAGACAACTTACAGGTTCATCGGAAAGTTCGACAAGGGATTGGATAGCTCTAGAGTGGGATTTTCTCCTCTGGTGATGGAGAGACATTCTAAGGGCCCTCTCGGTGTGATGTCATCCATCATCTTCTGGCTAAACATAGGTGGCTATGTCACGGGGATGACGGAACACTTCAGCGAGAAAGAAGAACAAAACCGGTACCGAGGATGACGGTATAGTGAGCATGTGGATGACCCAGGAGGATAACAACACTCCCTGGGTTTTGTAAAGTATCACGAAGCAAAGGTAACATCACATGATAACCAAAGGTTCACTCGAATGTCATTCATGTAATCATAGGGATCGATATGGACATCCATGGTTCCGCTATCGGTTATTGAATGAAGGGGTTTCATTCATGTATATGATTCACCGAACCTATGTGGTCACAAGCTTATGGTAATCACTATCTGCTTAGTGTTAGTAGGGCGAGAGTATCAATGATTTATTTGTGGATTTGTTTCATTAATATCCGGAATAGTTCTGAGAGGAACCGAAAGCGTTTTGGGTCACCGGAAGGGTTTCAGAGTTTATCGGGCAATACCGGGTATTCCCGATAAATAATATATAGGTGGAAAATATTTTTGGTGATGTTAAATTATATATAAAAGTCTCTACTAATTATTATAAGGTCTTTATATTTAATTTAATATCAACGGGAGTTAAAAGGCCAAGTGGTGGAAACTTCTTGGGCCACTTGGGTCCAAGAAGGGTGGCGCCCCCTTTCCATGCCTTCTCCCCATGGAAAGGGGAGAGGGAGGCTGAATTGGAGGGGGAGCCCCCTCCTTGGCTGGCTAAGGGAGGGGACTTTCCCTCCCTTCTGTGGCGCCCCCTCCTCTCCACCTAACCTATATATATACTTGAGGTATTGATCATTTTCTATACACAAGTTTTGGAGCCTCCTCTAGTTCATCTACTTCTAGTTCTAGTTGGTCCTAGTAGACTAATTAGAGACAGAACTAGTTCCTCTAATCCTCATAATTAGAAGCCTAGTGTGGTTCTAATCTCCTCCCTCTAATTCTCTGGTGGTTATTAACTCTGGACGGTGAAGCGCTGCCGGATTGTGAAGACCGTATGCTGCAACCAAGTAGAGAGGCCGTGCTTTCGGTCTTCTGTTCGAGGCATCATTTGAGGGCGGTTCGTGGGACCGTCATGCATGATTTGAGGGAATCCAAGTACGATCTACACCGACTCGTCTACTTCCCCTACACTCCGGATTCGGTAACAATCCATGATACAAACCCTATATGCATCTTCATATTGTTCCTGGGTGATCGTAGGGTGATTTTTTTGTTTTCTACTATGTTTCCCAACACCTTGAACATCAGCAATGATATGTATCAATAAGTATGTGAATTGTTTGTAAAACTACATATTGTATGATGATTGTTCTAATGGTCCCTAGTTGATAAGGTTATGCGGACACATACCCTTTGACTAGTATATGATTTGGTTGATGACTATGTTTCACAAGTCATGGGACTAGAGACGCTAAACCTATAGTATGGACTTGGGGATGGAGATCACCAAGTTAGATAGATCCACTTTGAGACGCGGCGAAATATCGTCATCTGTTAGTCTCAAGCACAATGTATATGCCATGTCCTATACTTGAGGTCCTCGCATGTTCTCAGGATGAGGATCGACTCACATAGGGTCTATCAAATGCTACTCCATGAGTGGGTTGTTATAAAGTAGCTTTCAGTCGAGTCATGAGACATGCCGTGAGACATGGTTGAGCAAGCTAGGAATTTCCCCTCCGATACGGATAAATATTCTTTGGGCCCTCCTGAGTGATCAGATTTGGAAAGCAGGGTCATGCGACTTGGGTTAAGTGTTTACCTGGTTTGGAAATCTATATCATGATTTCGAGAAGAGTGGTCAAGCTACCACAAGGGCGGCAAGTACTCTCCTTGAGCTCGACAACATATAACGTGAGGCAAAAGGAATGGTGCATATGACACATTGTTGAGGTTCGTCAAACGACTTTATGCACACATGGGAGTTAGCATGTTCTGCTAGGAGCCACTACCAACTATCAACTCAGGTTGTGTCCATGTGTACATGAACCTACAGGGTCGACACTTAAGGGTCCGCAACCCATTTGGATTGGATAAGAGTGGAAATTGGGTCTAGACTCCTAGTGGGCCTTAAGTGTAGAGTGATATGTCTCCAACGTATCTGTAATTTTCATTGTTTCATGCTAATATATTATGAATCTTGGATGCTTTATATGCATTTTATGCTATTTTATATCAATTTTTGGGACTAATCTATTAACCCAGTGCCAATTCCTGTTTTGCTTGTTTTTGGCTTTCCAGAAAATCAATACCAAATGAAGTCCAAACACGATGAAAATTTATGGTGCTTTTTCTGGAGCAGAAGGCACCCTAGAAGATTTAGGAGGAGGCCAGAAGAGCTATGAGAGAGCCACAAGCTCATACGGCATGCCCTAGGGATAGGGCGTGCCCCTGAGCTCGTGGGCTCACACAACTCCATTTGACCATATTCCACCTCTATAAATTCACAAATATTCCCAAATCAACAGAGAGCCACCCGAAACACTTTTTCCGCCGCCATAAGCTTTTGTTCTTCCGCGATCCTATCTAGAGCCCTTTTTCGTTACTCTGTCGGAGGGGGAATCAATCACGGAGGGCTCCTACATCATCATTGCTTCCTTTTGATGATGCGTGAGTAGTTTACCACAGAACTACCGGTCCATAGCTAGTAGCTAGATGGCTTCTTCTCCCTCTTTGATCTTTTGTACAATGTTCTCCTCGATCTTCTTGGAGTTCTATTCGATGTAATCTTCTTTTGCGGTGTGTTTGTTGGGATCCGATGAATTGTGGGTTTATGATCAGATTATTCAATGAAGGTAATTGAGTCTTTATTTCTGAACTTTATTATGCATGATTTTTATAGCTTTGTATTTCTCTCCGATCCATCTATTTGGTTTGGCCAACTAGATTGATTTATCTTCAGTGGGAGAGGTGCCTTGTAATGGGTTCAATCTTGCGGCGTCCTCACCCAGTGAAAGAAGGGGTAGTGAGGCACACATTGTATTGTTGCTATTAAGGGTAAAATGATGGTTTTTTTTCATATTGATTGGGTTTACTTTGTCTACATCATGTCATCTTGCTTAAGGCGTTACTCTGTTTGTCATGAACTTAATACCATAGATGCATGCTGGATGGCGTTCGATTGGTGGAGTAATAGTAGTATATGCAGGCAGGAGTCAGTCTACTTGTCATGGACGTGATGCCTGTATACATGATCATTGCCATAAATATGTCATAACTATGGACTTTTTTATCAATTGCCCAACAATAATTTATTTACCCACTTATGCTATGTGTTCAAGAGAAGCCTCTAGTGGAAACTATGCCCCCCGGGTCTACTTGTATCATATTTTAAAAACCAAAAATACCTTGCTGCAATTTTATACTTTTTATTTTACTTTACTTTCTTATATATTTGTCACTATCATAATTAATCCTTGCAAATAACGAGTTCAAGGGGATTGGCAACCCTCTTGCCCGTGTTTGTGTGTGTAGGTGCTGTCGAAGGGAATTTTCTTGGTTCTCCTATTGGTTCTATAACCTTTGTTCTCACTGAGGGAAATACTTATTTCTACTGTACTGCTTCACCCTCCTCTTCGGGGAAATCCTAACGCAGCTTACAAGTAGCAGGAAGAATTTTTGGCGCCATTGCCAAGGAGACATCATCAAATTCTTACTAGGTTCCTACATACAAATTATCATCTACTTGCTCTACTTTATATTAGCCTCTCTTTTTCATATCCCTTCACTTCCCATAAAAATCAAAAACACAAAAATATTTTACTTCGTTAGTTTGCTTGCTGGCTTCTCACTATGTCTCAAGAGAACACCAAGTTGTGTGATTTTCCAAATACTATTAACAATGATTTTATTAGTACTCCAATTGCTCCTCCCGCCAATAATGCAGAGTTGTATGGTATTAATGTTGCATTGCTAAATCTTGTTATGAAAGAACATTTTTTTGGAAATCCTAATGAAGATGCTGCATCCCATCTCAATTCCTTTGTTGAATTGTGTGATATGAAAAACAAAAAAGATGTGGATAATGATATTATTAAGTTGAAATTATTTCCTTTCTCGCTAAGAGATCGTGCTAAAACTTGGTTTTCATCATTTCCTCGCAATAGTATTGATTCATGGGATAAGTGTAAGGATGCTTTTATTCCCAAGTATTTCCCCCCCGCTAAGATTATTTATCTTAGAAATCAAATCATGAACTTTAAGCAACTTGAGCATGAACATGTTGCACAATCTTGGGAGAGAATGAAATTAATGATTAGAAATTGTCCCACTCATGGTTTAAGCTTATGGATGATAATACAACATTTTTATGCAGGACTAAACTTTGTGTCAAGAAATCTTCTAGACTCTGATGCAGGTGGTACTTTTATGGAAATCACATTGGGAGAATCTATAAAACTCCTTGATAATATACGGACAAATTATTCACAATGGCACATTGAACGAGCTCCAACTGGTAAGAAGGTAAACCATGTTGAAGAAGTTTCTACTTTGAGTGATAAAATTGATGCTCTTATGAAAATGTTATCTAGTAAACGTGCTCATGTTGATCTTAATGATGTGCCACTATCTACTTTGATTGAGCAAAATAATGATGCTATTGATGTGAATTTTTTCTCTAGAAATAATTTCAACAACAATGCTTATAGAGGTAATTTCAATCCTAGACTGTATCCTCATAATTCCTATAATAATTATGGTAATTCATATAATAATAATAGGATACCTACTAATCTTGAGAACCAAATTAAAGAATTTATTAGTTCTCAAAAAGATTTTCATTGCTATGGTAGAAGAAAAACTACATAAAGTTGATGATATGGCTAGAAACATGTATAGAATTGCTCATGATGTGGAAATTATTAAAATTAAAACTTTGCCACCTAAGCATGATATTAATGAGTCAATAAATTCTATCCATGTCTCCATTAATGGAAGTAAAGAGAAAACCGCTAGGTTGAGAGCTAAGCTAGAATTCCTAGAAAAAGCTATTCTATCCGATTTTTATCGTAATGATGATGAGGATATTAAAATGATTGGTGTCTCACCTATTGAATGTTTGTTTAGTAATATAAAACTTGATTAAAAGGGACTGCAGATGAGTCAAATTTAGCTAGAAGGCGTCCCAATTGTTCGGAGGGTGATGTACTTAATGATAAAAATGATAAAAGTGGGTTTGGAAAGGTCAAGACTTTAAATAGTGATGTGCCCACTACTTTGGATTACAAGGACTTTAATTATGATAACTGTTCTTTGATTTAGTGTATTTCCTTGTTGCAATCCATGATAAATTCACCAAATGCTTACAAACAAAATAAAGCTTTTACTAAACATATTGTAGAAGCTATGATAAAAGCTCATGAAGAAAAGCTAGAATTGGAGGTTTCTATACCTAGAAAATTGCATGATGAATGGGGGAACCTACTATTAAAGTAAGGATTAAATATTATGAATGTAATGTCATGTGTGATCTATGTGCTAGCGTTTCTCATATACCAAAATCTTTATGTGATGTGCTAGGTGTCATTGATATGGATGAGTATTCCCATGATTTGCGCTTAGTGGATTCAACTATTAAGAAACCATTGGGTAGAATAAATGATGATCTCATACTTGCTAATACAAATTATGTTCCCGTGGATTTCATCGTGCTTGATATTGAGTGCAATCCGTCTTGTCCTATAATACTTGGTAGGCCTTTCCTACGAACCATAGGTGTTATTATTGACATGAAAGAAGGAAATATAAGGTTACAATTCCCATTAAAGAAAGGGATGGAACATCTCCCAAGGAATAGAATTAAACCACCATATGAATCTATTATGAGGGCCACCTACGGAATTAATGTGAAGGATGACAATACTTGAAACAATGCCTTATGCCTAGCTAAGGGTGTAAAACAATAGTGCTTGTTGGGAGGCAACCCAATAGTTATCTTAATTTTTTTCTTTTATTTTCTATTTTGGTGTGTTACACAATTATTTCTACTGTTATGATTGTGTTTTTATGTTTTAATTAGTGTTTGTGCCAAGTAAAGCCTTTGGGATGATTTGGTTGATAGTTGATTTGATTCTGTGAAAAAACAGAAACTTCCACGCTCAGTACTAGAATTACTATAATTCACTGGAACATGATAAAATTCTATTTTTTTACACATGATTGATATACAAAATTTCCACATTTTCCTAATTTTCTAGAATTTTGGAGTTACGAAAGCATAGTTTTTGTTCAGATCATTACAGACTGTTCTGTTTTAGAGAGATGTTGTTTTTATTGCATACTTTACTTATTTTAATTATGCTATGGATTATATCGAGGGGGGGGGGGGTTAAGTAATGGATAAGTTATATTACAGTAGGAATATGCAGGAATAAATTATTAATGAGTTTATAATAGTACCTAAAGTTTATGATTTGTCTATATACTAACGGATCTCACGAGGTTTTTGTTGAGTTTTGTGTGCTGAAGTTTTAAAGTTTTGGGTGAGATCACGATGGATGAAGGAATAAGGAGTGGAAAGACCCTAAGCTTGGGGATGCCCAAGGCACCCCAAGGTAATGTTCAAGGAAGACCCAAGGGTCTAAGCTTGGGGATGCCTAGATGGCATCCCCTCTTTCGTCTACAATCTACCGGTATGTTACTTGGAGCTACATTTTTATTCATCACATGATATGATTTTTGCTTGGATCATCTTGTGCCATAGTAGTTTTTTCTTTGTTTGCTTTTTAGTTTTCGACAATCATTGTTTGCTAGACACACCTTTTGAGAGGACACACATTTATCGTGGTTTCTTAGAATAATCTATGTGCTTCACTTATATCTTTTGAGCTATGCAATTGCTCTTATGTTCACTTATACTTGTTGGAGCACGATGATGGTTATATTTTATAGAAATGATTGCACTCTCATGCTTCACTTAAAATCTTTTTGAGAGTATATGAATAGGAAGTGGTAATATGCACGTGTTATAAGACTAGTCCAAGAAGGATATGTATTCAAGGGGGATATCATAAAACCTTTCATGTAGATCACTAAATATGAAACATATGGTTTAATGATATTGATGTCATAATATGAAAGGATATTGGTTCAGGATCATTGGTTATTAGAAATATTGGTATTAAAGCTTGTTATTAACTTCTCATCGGAGTGCCGGTCATGGCATGGTGGGGAGGTTTGAGCATTTGTATTTTAGAGGTTTGAGGATTTGTATTTCTGATTTAGATCCTCGAGTGATGTTATAATCGGATGCGTGCGATGGTTAACTCCTACCAACCAATTCCCTAGGGGCATGCAAGTAGTACTTTGCTTCGAGGGCTAATAGGCTTTCACAATAAGTATGTGAGTTCTTTATGACTAATGTGAATCCATGGATTATAGACACTCTACCTTTTTGCAATTTGCTTGCCGACTTCGCTGGTGCATCCAAACCCCGTGGTATGATACACTCTATCACACATAAGCATTCTTATATCTTCCTAAAAATAGCCACCATACCTACATATTATGGCATTTCCATGGCCATTCCGAGATATATGGCCATGCAACTTCCACCGTTCCATTTTCATGACATACATGTTCATTGTCATATTGCTTTGCATGATCATATAGAGCTAACATGATATTTGTGGCTCAACCACCATTCATCATTATTATACATGTTACGCTAGATCGTTGCACATCCTGGCACACTACCAGAGGCATTCATATAGAGTCATATTGTTTCAGTTTTACTGAGTTGTAAGTAAATAAAAGTGTGATGATCATCATTACTAGAGCATTGTCCCAGTGAGGAAAGAATGATGGAGACTGTGATTCCCCCACAAGTCGGGATGAGACTCCACACTAAAATAGGGAGAAGAAAGAAAAAAAAGAAAAAAAGAAAGAAAAGAGAGAAGGGGCAATGTTACTATCCTTTTTCCACACCTGTGCTTCAGAGTAGCACCATGTTCTTCATATAGAAAGTCTCCTGAGTTGTAACTTCCATATACTAGTGGGAACTTTTCTTTATAGAGCTTGGCTTGCATATTCCGATGATGGGATTCCTCAGATGCCCGAGGTCTCCATGATCAAGCGAGTTGGATGGACACCCACTTAGTTTCCGTTGAGATTTCATACACTTATAGCTCTTAGAACATCTGTTGCATGGTCTACTCCTCGCATTGACATCGATTGATGGGCATCTCCATATCCCATTGATTAGTCGCGTTAATGCGAGATTTTCTTCCTTTTTTGACTTCCCTTATTGATCTCTATCACCGCATTCTATTCCACCTATAGTGCTATATCCATGGCTCACGCTCATGTATTGCATGGGGATGAAAATGCTGAAGCACGTTAGAAGTACGATCTAATTGCCCGGTTTGACACATGGGTGCTCATGATTTATATTTATGCGGTGAAGGCGGAGTTATGCCATGCTAACATGATAAAATGAGTGGGGATAACATTCGTTAAGGATCGTATATTTTGTAAAAGTAATGATTATACTTCTTAGATTCATGAATATTATTATGTTGATATTGTTACTTCATCATTTCTCAATAATTCTACCATAAAGAGACTACATGATACACATGTTAGATAGCATTTCACATCAAAAATTCTATTTTTATCATTGACCTACTCGAGGATGAGCAGGAATTAAGCTTGGGGATGCTTGATATGTCTCCAACGTATCTATATTTTTTGATTATTTCATGCTATTACATTATCAATCTTGGAGGCTTTATATGCATTTTATGCTATTTTATATCATCTTTGGGACAAACCTATTAAACGAGTGCCCAGTACCAGTTCCTGTTTTTTGCTTGTTTTTAGCTTTTCAGAAAATCAATATCAAAGTAAGTCCAAACACAATGAAACTTTACATTGATTTTTTGGACCAAAAGGGACCCTAGAAGGTTCAGGAGGAGGCCAGAAGAGCCACGAGAGAGCCACGAGGTCACAGGGCGTGCCCTGGGGGTAGGGCGTGCCCCCTGAGCTCATGGGCCCCATGCAACTCCGTTTGACCTAATTCCACTATAAATTCACAAATATTCCCAAACAAACAGAAAGCCACCCGGAACACTTTTTTGCCACGACAAGCTTCTGTTCTTTCGCGATCCCATATGGAGGCCTTTTCTGGTACTCTACCTGAGGGGGAATCTATCATGGAGGGCTTCTACATTATCCTTGCTGCCTTTCGATGATGCGTGAGTCATTTAACACAGACCTACAGGTCCATAGCTAATAGCTAGATGGATTCTTCTCTCTCTCTCTCCCTCTTTGATCTTCAATACAATGTTCTCATCGATCTTCTTGGAGTTCTATTTGATGTAATCTTCTTTTGCGGTGTGTTTGTTGGGATCCGATGAATTGTGGCACTACAAAAAAATCACTTCCGTGATGATACATGTTTGTCACAGTAGGTCACGTTTTCTGTCATGCATGTACATCCATGACGATTTTATGACAGAATCAAGATAGTCGTAGAAGTGTTCCATGACAATACCAAAATTATCATCACAGAAGTGTCCACTTCCATGACAATAAATGACGCGTCATTGAAGTGCTTTTGTCAAGGGTAACCGACACATGGCATCCACTGTAATAGGTCGCCGTTAAGCTACCGGGTTCTGGTTTGGATCTGATAACTCCTTAACAGCTCAGACCAACGGGAATATTCCACGTGTAAAATTCTCAATGGCCAGAGGAACCATGTGTCGGCTCAGCTTTGGGACGGATATCATCCACTCATTGGACATGAGGCACCTATGATACGTCGACATGTGGCACGGCGCAATAGAGGCCCATTCAGGTAAAAAGGCCAGCCCATTTGACTTGGTCAAAAGGTAGCGGGACAGCCCACAGAAAGCCTATTAACAGCCTGTTTGCATATAGCCCATTTACAGCCCGCTAACTCACGACCCGTTATGGCCTATCTGAATTGGGTCCAGTAGCGTCATCTGGGCCGTCTAATATGATTCCAGCCCATTGTAACTTCCGGCCCATGTATGGCCCATGACGTCTTTCGGCTCATATGAGGCCCTTTGTAACTCTGGGCCCATTAAAGGCCCATGGTGAAACTGGCCCATGATGAACAATGTATCGCTTTATACCCATTAACGGCCCATTACTCTATTGGGCCATTTCCAGCCCATGTTAACTTTCAGCCTTCTAAGGGCCCATTTATTCTTTGGCTCATTTCCACCATTTGGTTACTTACGGTCCGTTACTGGCATGTTTCGCTTGTGGGTCAAATTCAGCCCGTGGTATAGTCAGACCGTTTGTGGCCCACTAACCCGTTGGGGTGTTTTCACAGCATCATCAAATACGGCCCATTAATGACCCGTGATTCCTATCGATAGAATTAAGCCAGTTATACATTTTGACCTATTAACGACCCGTTATGGTTGGGCCATAAACACACAATTTCCACTCTAGCCCAATTACGACCCATTTTGCAGACCGTTATTGGCCCACGAATAGTACATCCCATGTTTGGCCAATCGGTCATACATCCCATAGAAGGCCCATTGACTATACGACTCGTAGAAGGCCCATGGATCCTACGACCCGTAGGAGGCCCATGGTCACTACAGCAGGTAGCAGGACCATGGTTATAGCGGTCCATATGTTGCCCATGGTTATTGTGGCCTAGTTATAAAAAATAGGTTATTGTGGCCACTAGAAAAACACTGAAAAAGAACTGCAGTGGCTACAAGCAAACAACTAAACAAGACAATAAGGAAATAAATAAGCAAGCAACTAATGCTAGGCTATTACGGCTATTACACATATTACATGCACTGGGCATCAAAGTTCACCTTCACTGCAAATATAGGGAACAAAGCAGCATATTACATACACTCGCCGTCTAAATTGGCCACCAGTGCAAATAACCGCGGCAACATAACAAGTACATAACTGAAATAACTTCAGAACAACTCAAGAAATGTTATCCTGGGTATCCACCATGCTGGCAATAAGCTTAGCAAGCTTATTAGCTTTCTCCTGTTTGGCGCTAAAATCCTCCAACGCTTCATGTTGCACCAGAAAGTATGCATATGTATTCTCCAGGGACTTCTGCAGTCCTTCGACTTCTTGTCGCATCATAGCTGATCGATGTCTTCCAGCTTGTAGTTGAGACTCAAGAAATTGAACTGATTCAGACAGTGAGTTTGAAGAGCTTGTGCCATCGGTAGCGGCCAGTAACTCGAACACTACACCAAGACATGGCTTTGGGGTTGTCTCACTGTCTTCAAGATAGTTTTCCTTAGATGTTTTATCAGCTTTGTTGGAGACCAACAAGGATGTCTCACTATCCTGAACCTTTTCTGCATTACTTCCTCTACCATTGCTTAATAAGGTACTCTTCCCCAATATCCGGTCAGCATTCTAAAAGAAGAAACAAGCAGACACATAACATGTTTAGCATGTAGTATATGAAACTCATTTCGGTGAACCAGTTCAGTAGTAAGGTGGACAAGATTAAACTACCAAGTCTTCTATTGCCAAGTAGTACATAGTAAAAGCATCAAAAAACATATATGTATGTCCTATGGTTACTGCATTGTCTTGTGAAATAAATTTAGAGACACGGTTCAAATCATATCAGTTCAAGACAAAGTAGCATTGAAAGAATACAAGTGTGGGAAACTACACGACACAACAGGATTTCAGATGGGTACCATGGGTATACATGTACAACAACACTATTGACTCTGTTGTGATGCTAGTAATGTGCATGATATGAGAAGTCAACTGTATACACAATTGAAATTGAAATCAACAGAGCAATTTAGAAGAGCAAACTTGTTAAAGAAACATGCTTAAACATACCTGTTGTGCCATTGGAGTTTTGATTGGATCCTTAAATTTTAAAATAACTTTGTATGAGTAAATATAGTGATACAAGAGCAAATTAGTATGCACCATAACAATGGAATCTTAAATGAGAACAGTTGTTCTTCAGGTTTAAGCACTTGTTCTACATGAACAGAGTACAGTAAGACGCATGCATATAGTACATACAAATAAAAATGATCTTATAGACCTTACCACATTCTTGGTTCGGGACCAGTACAGAACAAGGCATTCCCAGTCATCACCCCATAAAAGTGTCTTAGGAGAACATAAAGGAATTTGATGAGTTTCTTTGCCAGTGAAGTACATTTTCTTCAGGTAATTCCGATACCACCACCAAGCATTCTTGAATATAGTAGAGGTATTAGCATAGGTTACCTCATCCCGAGTTTCCAAACCGGTCCTTCTCTATAGAGAAAAATTGGAACACTTGCTGTATTATAACCAGCATGGAGGTAGAATGTATGGGACAAAGCAAAGTAATTGTCATGAATAACATTACTTACACATAACTCCTGGACGAACACCTGCAACTGGCATTTTCCTTCATCTCCAGTATAATATTTCCATGATGGGAAGATACACACATAGGATTTATCAAATGTGATAGATGTTAAACTACAAATGGCTGGTTGTGCTTCGTCCACAAGAATAGGTGTACTAACTAGTGGAGTTGGGGTTTGCCGTGGTAGTACTGGCGCTTTGGGCACTGGAGCTGCCTTACTAACTGCTCTTGTTTGGGATCTCTGTGGTGGAGATGGTGCTGTGTCAACCGGAACTGGGTTACTATCAGCTGGGGTTTGGGTTAGATTGGATGAAGCTGGTTCTCTGTCCATCGCAGTAGGGGTACAATATGCGAGAGTTTGGGTTATGTGTGGTAGGGCTGGTTCTTGTGCATGTACAACCGGGGTGCTATTCCACCAAGAGGTAGCACAGTTTTATTTAAAGACCGTGTTTTTACTCCGCTAGATACTGCTATCACCTGCTCCAATTCAAATGGCTGGTAAACAAGAAATGTAGTTGAATGTATAGACCTGGTATGAGAGATAGATGCAATAGATAGTGTGGAAAAAGAGGGCATGAAATAGTTCACATGTATATTGTTTAACTAAAGAGGATAGCATGACATAATTTCACATATATGATTTCTATCTAAACTGGATAGCATAGCATGACATAATTTAAAGATATGATGAGTAACTAAACATGATGTTATGAGATAATTATATTATGTCTTTAGTAAACATGTTCACATGACATAATTCACATACATGTTATCTAAGTAATCAGGATCGCATGACATAATTCACATATGTGATTTATATACTAAGCAAAGGCCATTCACATATATGATGTATGAACTAAGAACATGGTGTTGAATATTGTGTATATGATGTCTAAACTATGCAATGTAAGACACTGTATCCATGATATGAGCTGTATAACCATGCCAAGTTAGAGCATACACCTCGGTGGGGGAATATGACTACTCATCTGTCTCTGAATCCATCTCTGAGGAGCTATCGAACCCAAAAACAGATCTGCTTCGACAGGTAGCATTGTCTGCTCTAAATACCTTGTTTTCACTCTAGATTTTCCATCACCCACTCAAATGGCTGATTCATAGGAAGAGTAGTTGAATGTACAAACATTGTCGACAAATGGAAATGTAATGAAGAAAAGGATTGGAAAGATACCATTCAAATATACGATGCCTGGTTAGACATGATGGTATTGCATATTTCACATATAGTATGGCTGGCTAAAAGAGATGAGATTTCATAATTTACATATATGATATAGAAACTAAACAGGTGGCATTAGAGAACATGTCTAAACTAAGCAGATGACATATATGATGTCGAAAGTAGGCACTGCAAGGCAACATATGCATGATATGACTAACATCATCATGCCATGTTAGAGCAAACACCTCGGGAGGTAAATAGGAGTGGCCAGCTCCGTCTGAATCTACCTCAGAACAAATATCTTCCTATGGATTACAATCTGGAGGGGGTGGGAGGGCTTGCCATTGCACCCACCATGGAGCGATGTCTGGATGACATTGTAATGCCGCGCAAAACACTTCTCTTTTTCTCTACATGTTCATCATGACTGCGTACAATATCTAACATGCATACGAAAAAATATAGTGAGAATTATGTAAGGAGAGCATGCAGAAATCTAGAGTGATGGTAACAACCAGTGTATAGATCCAAACATAATGATAGCAGGCTGATGATAGCTTTAATTTAATAAAAAGACAGATGATGATTGCTTTACTGTTTGTTTCCCACCCAAGATGAACAACATAGGCATACCCTAGGTGAACCAAATAATAGACGAAGATACTATTCATTGCCGCCTTGATATGTGCCCCATAAGTATTTTAAATGTCAAGTTTGAACATTAATTTGGACCTGACTTGGAGTCTAAGAGGTGAATAGGATGATAAAGTAGCAGGTAATATTAAGCAATGCATAACATAAGAAGAAAAAAGAGTGCGACCTCTCTTGTGGACCCGTGTACTCTCAGGTTTATCTGCTGAGTCGATGATGGCACGGGTAACGTAACGTGCTATACAAATGGTTTTTAACCCCTTTCCGCGACGACATTCTGAACTATCGCCAAGTGAGTGATTGCGATAGGAGGGGGGGGGGGTCCTTCCCACAGGACCCAAAAACCGTTGGGGATAGGCGAGCGTCTACTCATGATCGCCATAGAATAAACATATGAAAAGTCACCCCAGTCCCACATGTTACATCTCGACATTACGTTTCTGATCTGCGAGACATCCCCAACGATTACGTTGCTATAGTCATGTGAAAAGGTGGACATCAACATTTAATCTACTGATGTGTTTGCGATAGGTACGTTATCGCACACAGTTCAAGAATGTAAACTATGCGCGGTGCCTCTACTAACGCCCGCATGTCCATTTTCATAACTGTGTGTGATAGGTATTCCTATCACACATGCACACATGTTTGAAACGTTTGCCATATTACCATGAATTGCACACGCATATGTATGAGACGAAACTGTGTGTGCGTCCGTCGGACATCACAAATGTTTCACTTCAAATAACCGTCTGTTCTCTATTTTTCGTCGCACACGCTGTTTTCTTTCTAACCGTGTGCACATTATTTTATTCGCTCCTGTATATTTTTATTTTTCCCTGTAATTTATTATTCGAATTGGAAATTTTGAAATATGAAACGTGAAATTCAAATTCTCAGCACAATGGTTCAACAACCAATCCATAAATAAAATTCTCAGTACAATATGTTCAGTAATTACAGGATTAGACAACAATTAACTATGATGAACCACAATATTTAGAGGTGGTAAAGGTGAAGAGACAAGTGTAAATCATTTTGGCTGCCGATGGTGTTGAATAAGCGGAATGCCCATAATGTGCCCTCCTGCATGCCATAGGCTCGAACAACTTTTGTCCAACCCCTTGTGACGATCGCCCGCCCATCTTTCACTGCCTTCAGGAAGACTTCTAGAGCATTATCATGGTAGCATGATTTATATACTTTAACCTTAGTTGCCTCCACTCCGGTCATGTAGTTTGCAAGGTAATCATCAGTAAATAGCTTCGGAAACCACTGAAAAGAGAATTTTTTCAGATATTCAGGTCTAATAGCTTGTTGTGGGCAGGGGGAAAAGGCAACAGATTACTTACCATCCTAAAGTTCACTGTTGTCTTGGACAAAGTGTAAATAAAGAGCTTAATTCCCATCTCCCATTTCTTTGGCTAATAATCTTTCTTAGTTTCCCCACTTGGCGCCTGTTCATGAATATGTCATTGCCCCATACGCAAAAGGGATCAAAGCGTGGATCAATACTGCTCATATATGTACCTACAAGCAACCAGTAAATTTTAGAAGCTAAACTAAGATTGCACAAATGATGTAAAATACAACTAACTACGTTCCTAAGTACAAGTTTTTTTAGAGATTTCAACATGAACTACATACAGATGCATATAGAATTATAGACATAGTTTGGATTAGAATCTAGATTCACTCATTTTGCTCCGTATGTAGTCTATATTGAAATATCTAAAAAATACTTATATTTAGGAACAGATGGTGTATAAGACATGGGATGCAGCTAACCTCGACGGCAAACAACAACATCGCCCATTGTAGCCCTGTGTAAGTACATGGAAAGCCAATGTTAACTACAACAGGGTTAACATCCACCAAAAATAGCAAATGGTAATAAAACGACATCATCTGTAGTGATATCTTCATTGCAAAAGAGTAGCACAGTAGCAAAGGGACGGATTAAAAATGGATAGAATTTTTTAGTGCAATAGACAACCTAGTATAGCCATTGAAACTAGATGATGTAGGGTAGAGACCCTAATCGCCCGATCTTTCACGAAAGGAGCGGATCCCGGGGAAAACACGAAGAACACGAGGATGAACGGAAGGAAAACACAAGAGGAAATCACTAAACCGACACAAATAAATCACACATGGGCTAGATCCTTGAGTACATAGAACGATACATGAATCCACGGACAACTAGGGATGATACACGGTAACCGGTTCTTCTCCGTGAGGAGGTCTTGAATCCACAAGGGGATCTTCCCTTAGAAAGGGGTCTTGAATCCAAAGTGGATCTTCTCCGAAGAGGGGCCGCGGTCTCTCTTGTGGAGTAGATCCGATATGGATGAGCAATGCTCTATCTCTCAAATGAGCTAAACCAATGCTAAACCTAGCTAGGATGAATGGGGGGGGGTCTATTTATAGTCTAAGTGCAAATGGGGGCGAAGTGAAGGGGTACATGGGCCTCAGGCCCGAACACTGTGCACAGACAGGTACCGGACGTCTGCTGGGGGCCGGTCGTCCGGTGTCTCAGGAGCTGCCGGACGTCCGGTGTCCTCCGGTCGTCCGCTGGTTCCGCTCTGTGATGGGGGTGCCGGACGTCCGGAGGCTCCGGACTTCCGCTGATGTTGGCTCGGGTGCGGTCGCGCCGGTTGTCCGGTCGGGGCCGGACGTCCGCTCATTGGCCTCGGGTGCAGGGGCACCGGTCGTCCGGTCTGGGCCGGACGTCCGCTCGCTGGAGCTCGGCTGACGCTTCAGGCGCCGGACGTCCGGTCCTGGCCGGTCGTCCGGTGGCTGGGACTTTTCCTGCAGCCCTTCTTCTTCTCTGTCTTCTCGTCCATCTTCCTCTTCTTCTTGTCGTTGCTCCTTAGCTTCTCCATTGTAGCTGAGTATGCACAAAGTATCCATATAGGTAGTAGCCATGCTTCATGCGCATCGAAGTGGAATTGTGAGAGGAGAGACGTCACCTCGGTTTCAAGGCTCTTGCACGTGATCGAGTCATGGGTCCGGTAGGCACTTGATGAGACGATGGTAGGTCCATGGGGATGACCTTAGGATGCTCCGCATCATCTCCCCTCCCTTGGGGAAGATCCATCCTCGGATCAAAATCTTCATCACCATGGAAAGGAGAGAGATCTTTGACGTTGAATATGTCGCCCACGTTGTACTTGTCGCGCGGGAGGTCGATCTTGTAAGCGTTGTCGTTGTAGCATGCAAGCACCTTGAAGGGTCCATCTGCTCGTGGTCGAAGCTTGGATTTGCGTTCTTGTGGGAAGCGGTCCTTGCAAAGGTGTAGCCACACTCGATCACCAATGTTGAAGACCATAGGTTGCTTGTTGAAGTTGAGCTTGGTCGCAAGGCATTGAACTTGGCGCTCGATGGTGTTTCTTGTATCTTCATGCATCTTCTTGAGATGTGTCACAGCGCACTTGCATCCAAATTGATGCGCTCTTGGAATGGTAGAGGAAGAATGTCCAATGGTGACAATGGGTTGAATCCGTATACGATCTCGAAAGGAGACTTGCCGGTTGTTGAGTGTCTTGCTCAGTTGTAGGCGAACTCGGTGATAGGTAGGCACTCCTCCTACTCCTTGATGTTCTTCTTGATGAGTACTCGAAGTAGAGCGGAGAGTGTGCGGTTTGTCACCTCCGTTTGGCCGTCGGTTTGAGGATGGTACGCCGTGGAGAAGAGTAGCTTGATTCCGAGCTTGGCGCATAGGGTCTTCCAAAAGTATCTAAGGAACTTGACATCGTGGTCTGAGAAAATTGTCTTTGGCACACCATGGAGACGCAATATTTCCCTACAAAAGAGATTAGCAACATGTGAAGCATCGTCTATCTTGTGACAAGGAATAAAATGTGCCATTTTGGAGAAACGGTCCACAACGACAAATATGGAATCTTTCCCATTGCGAGTTCTAGGCAAACCAAGTACAAAGTCCATGCTAATGTCTTCCCATGGTTGGTATGGAATCGGTAGAGGCATATAGAGGCCATGAGATTGAGCTTTGGACTTAGCTTTGCGGCATGTCAAACATCGGTTGATGAAGCGATTGACGTCCCGAAACATCTTTGGCCAAAAGTAGATCTTCGAGAGCGTGGCGAACGTCTTATCACGTCCAAAGTGTCCCATTAATCCTCCTCCATGCGATTCCTACAAAAGCAATAAACGAAGGGACGACTTGGGGATGCAAAGTTTGTTAGCTCGCATAAGATAACCGTCTTTGATGTAATAGCGTTCCCATGATGTATTCGACAAACACTTGGCATAAGGAGTGGCAAAAGTTTCATCATGCGCATACAATTCTTTGATATACTCGGAGCCAATGACATCTAACTCAAGTTGCGTGACTAGCATGCATATGCGGGAAAGAGCATCCGCGATGATGTTTTCTTTACCCTGATGTACTTGATGACATAGGGAAAAGACTCAATTAAATCACTCCATTTAGCATGACACTTGTTCAACTTAGTTTGACCCTTGAGATACTTGAGAGTCTCATGATCGGTATGAATGATAAACTCATGGGGACGAAGGTAATGTTCCCATTCATGTAAAATGCGGACTAAAGCATAAAGCTCTTTGTCATAGATGGGATAGTTGAGTTGCACTCCGGAAAGTTTCTCACTAAAGTAAGCTATGTGGCGCTTCTCTTGCGTTAACACACCACTATTCCATTACCGCTAGCATCGCAATGAATCTCAAAAGGCTTGTCGGAGTTGGGTAAAGCAAGCACGGGAGCATGAGTAAGCAAATTCTTAAGCTCATTGAATGCGATATCTTGGGATGGTCCCCAAACAAAAGGCGCATTCTTCTTGCTCAAAGCATGCAAAGGCGAAGCAATGGTGCTAAAATCCTTCACAAAGCAACGATAGAAACCCGCAAGACCAAGGAAACTACGCACTTGATGCAAGTTGGTTGGTTGCGGCCAAGTCTTAATAGCATTGATCTTGGACTCATCTACATGAACACCCTTAGAAGAGACAACAAATCCTAAGAAAACGAGCTTATCAACACCAAAAAGGAATTTCTCCATATTAGCATAGAGACGCTCTTTCCTAAGAGTTTGTAAAACGGTGCGGACATGGGTGACATGCTCTTGGATAGATTTGCTAAACACAAGAATGCCATCGAAGTAAACCACAATAAATATACCAATGTAAGGGCGAAAGACATGATTCATAAGGCGCATAAAAGTGCCCGGTGCTTCCGAGAGACCCATAGGCATGACTAACCACTCATACAAACCAAACTTGGTTTTGAAAGCGGTTTTCCATTCATCACCCTCTTGTATGCGGATTTGATAGTAACCACTCTTAAGACCAATTTTGGAAAATATAGTGGCACCACTAAGCTCATCTAGCATATCATCTAGGCGTGGAATGGGATACCTATAACGAATGGTGATAGCATTGATAGGTCTACAATCGGAGCACATGCGAAAGCTACCGTCATGTTTTGGCACAAGAATGACCGGTACGGCACAAGGGCTCAAACTTTCACGCACATGACCATGGTCTATGAGATGCTTTACTTGCCTTTGAATTTCTTTGGTTTCTTCGGGGTTGACGCGGTATGGAGCTTTGTTCGGAAGCGGTGCTCCGGGGATGAGGTCGATGCGGTGCTCAATGCCTCGTAGTGGAGGTAGTCCCGGAGGTAGCTCATCGGGGAAAACATCTTGAAATTCCTGCAAAAGAGAAGACAACACTAGAGGAAGAGTGTGAGAAGTGTTAGTTTGTGTTGCATTATCCTCGCACACGAGGACGTAGTGTAGGACACTAGATGGGTTCTCACACACTTCTCTCATCTCAAATTTGGTGGCCAATAGAACTAGGTTCTTGTTTTTTCTCATCATGGAGGCACTCAATTTGGGCTTGTGGCGCTCTCTCTCTTTTTGGTGGCTCACTCTCTCACCATTCTCTCCACGATGGGTGGCTTGCTTATCGGCGATCACTTGGCTTGGAGACATAGGTCATAGCACAAAGTCCTTTCCTTGCATCTTGAAGCTATAGTGGTTTGTACGCCCATTGTGGACGACTCCTCTATCGAATTGCCATGGTCGTCCAAGGAGAAGATGACAAACGGTCATTGGAATGACGTCGCACTCCAAGGTGTCTTCGTAGGCGCCGATCTTGAAGGAGACTTGTACTCGGTGCTCGACTTGGATAGTGCCGGAGTCACTAAGCCATTGCACTTTGTATGGATGTGGATGCTTCGTCTTGGGCAATTGGAGCTTGGAGAAAAGTTCTTCACTTGCGAGATTGTGACAACTCCCTCCATCAATGATGACCTTGACAGATCGTCCATTGATGCCGGCCTTGGTGTGGAATATGGTGCATCTTTGGTCTTCTTCTTGGTGATGTTGGAGAGTCAAGACTTTGAAGACAACAAGTGCAGGACTTGAGTCTTCATCACAAAAGACTTGTTCGTATTCATTGTTCACTTGGCGGTGCATGGCGACTTGCTCAAGGGCTTCAATTTCTCCTTCGCTCATGGAATCATAAGTGCCATCGTCGTTGAAGATCATGGTGCGCTTGTTAGTGCACTCATAGGACTTGTGGCCTCGGCCGCCGCAAGTGAAACACTTGAAGAAATTCATCTTGACGGTCTCATCGGTTGGGGTAGATGATGATGAAGCTCTCGGCTTGAAGTTGCTTGTAGGAGGATGGCTTGTAGTTGACGAAGCTTTCTTGGAAGTCGACTTGTCGATGTTAGAAGTAGACGGTCTTGTAGTCGTTGTTGGAGTCGTTGAAGCTTGGTTATTGGAGAAACCGTAGGACTTGGATGAGAACTTGGCATACTTGAAATCATCTTGCACTTGGCGTTCCGCTTTGGTAGCTTGGTGCACGAGCTCGATGAGATTTGAGTATGGTTGGAAGTCGGCGATCTTCTTGATAGGATGATTGAGTCCATTCAAGAAACGTGTCATAGTTTGCTCATCATCTTCCGTCACATTGGCTCTTATCATTGCAATCTCCATCTCCTTGTAGTATTCTTCAACGCTCTTGGTTCCTTGCTTGTGTTGTTGGAGTTTCTTGAAGAGGTCGCGGTTGTAGTAGGTAGGCACAAAGCATGCTCTCATGACATCCTTCATTTGTGCCCAAGTAGTGATTGGTGGTTCACCTCGTGCGTCACGGGGCTCTATGATTTGTTCCCACCAAATGAGGACATAGTCTTGGAACTCAAGGGATGCCATCGCGATCTTCTTCTCTTCTTCATAATTGTGCAAACGGAAGATCTTGTCAACTTTCAATGCCCATGAAAGGTATTCTTCGGGATCGTTTCTTCCCTTGAACTTGGGCATGGTGAACTTGAGCTTGCCGTAGCGTTGCTCTTCATTGTGTTGGGGTCGGGGATGATGACACCCATGTTGTAGATGATTGTCCAACTCGTGGTGCTCTTGACGCGGAGGGTTGTGAACCTCGTGTTGCTCTTGTCGTGGAGGATTCCCAATGTTTTCATGCTCTTGATGAACTTGATGGTCTTGGCGAGCTTGTGGAGGAGCGCGTCGAGCTCGAGGAGGAACTATACGATGCATGAGAGCTTGAAATCATCGTTCATGAATGTCTTCGCGACGTGCTTCCTCTTCTTCACGGGCTTGTCGGCCTCGGTCGGCAACGGCTCGACTCGCATCACGTAGAGCTTGTTGCGCCTCAAGTGCTTGAGCGTCATGGAGTTGTTGTTCTTGATGTTGAGCCTCGGCATTTTGTGCATTTTGGTGTAGATGTGCACGTTCTTCCTCTTCATGTTGGCTTTGTTGTTGTCGTTCACGAGCTAGCGCAAAGGCTTCTTTGGCTTGACGTCGTCGGCGATCTTGAGAGTCGGTGTCCCAAAGTGGATTGATGTTTGCTTGACGGTCGGTGCGCGCGGCTCGACGAAGAGTGTTCGATGTCGGTGTACTTGAGCCGGAGGGGGTAAAGTTGGAATGGCGACTTGAACGGCTCCTTCTTGAAGTGGAAGAAGAGCGGTTGAGCAACAAAGCACGAATCTCGTCCATCCTTGCGTCATTCTCTTGCTTGTGACCGTCGAGCTTGTGGTTGAAGTAGTCCCTTGTACGTTGCTCAGAAAGTCGCAAGTCAGCGGCAAGGTTGTCGATGCGTTCACTCATAGCTTGTTGCTCTTGATGCAAAGCACGTTGTGCACCAAAGAGGTGACTCTTGGTGACGAAGGAGTTCATGTTGTTGTCTTGCTCCATGAAGAGTGGGTTGGTAGAAGTACTTAGCCTATCCATCATTCCAAGACAAATGTGAGTGGTAGAAAGAGAAGAACGAATACCAAATGTACCTTGACCGAAGTTGAAAGTGAATCGATGATCACTCCAATGTAGGACAAGGAAATAGCCCAATTGGTACGAATTCTCATCGGTTTCTCACACCTACACAAATAAAAGCTTATGGTGGAGCTTGGTTAGGATGGTGGCACAATTTTTAATGTGAATGTAAGCTAGATTCAATAATGTTGGAGAAGATTCGCAAGATGCAATGTAACAAGTAGACCAAACATATACGGTACACGGAAACACACGCGCAAAGAGATAAGTGGGGTTGTGCAACCAAGGGTGAGCCAAAATGTGGAATCCACAAAAATGCTCTTGTTGCACAACACTAGAGAGACACTAGCACGTTGCACGATAGGCGGATACAAGAACTTGTGCACAACCTACTTAGCAAAAATGCAACGACTTCTATCCCAAATATGTTTTATGCAAGGTGTTGCTATGATATGATCCAAGATGATCGAGTATGACAATCTTAATGTTGTATGATGCTATGGTTCTTGCTTAAAAGCTCTTTGCTTATCTTTCCTCTTTGCTTAAAAGCTTGGTTGGCTCTTTGATGTTTGAGCTCTTTTCTTATGCGATGCTTGACGAACCAAGATAGCAAGTGAGTATGCGATGACAACTTTGTGACAGAAGAGATGATACCAATATAGGCAACAATGATGTATGTATGTATGCTATGGGGAGTATGATCACTAATGTGCACAAGTCTCGTTGCCGGCAATACTCAATGGCTAGTCTCGATGGGTAAGAAACGCAAAGGAGTAAGGCTATGATGGCTATCAATGTAATGGCAAGAGTGATATGTCCAATACCAAGATGAGGTTACTGGTCTTGCTTCCGGTATGGTGTCAAAATGGCGGCACGAATACCAAGTCGTAGTCGAGGTGGTCGTTGTTGATGACGCGTCCGTGGCGAAAATGAGCGGCGGTGATGTCGATGTCGAACCGTACCTAGATAGCCAAAACACAAAAGGATACAGTACCGCAACTCAAATTCTCAAAACCAAAGGCGACCAAAATCATCGGAGTAGGTAGCGGTTATGTGGTGGTGTGGGTTGGGATATTGGCAAAGATTGCGGAAAGTCGGTGGTGGTGTAGCGGATGAAGTGGTGGAAGTAGCGGTCGTCCGTAAGTGGATGGATGTCCGGTCGCCGGTCGTCCGGTCGGGTCGGACGTCCGTTGCTTCCTAGGTCGCCGGACGTCCGGTGAAGTGACGGTCGTCCGGTGGTCGGGGTCAACGCGATATTTCAGATCCAGGAGGTGATTTTGGGGATTTTATGGGGAATTTGGGAGGGATTTCGAGGTGGATATGGTGGGGGGAAGGCTAGATCTACTTGCAACACAACAAATTCATGGATCAAAACCAACAAAACATCATCAAAACTCACAAAACACAAGAAATTTTTTTGGGGCTATTTTTGTGGGGATTTTCAGATTAGGACGAAAAACAACAAAATCAAGCTATAAAATGAAGAGGAGGGCTCCGAAATCGTGATAAACCTTGCTCTAGATACCAAGATGATGTAGGGTAGAGACCCTAATCGCCCGATCTTTCACGAAAGGAGCGGATCCCGGGGAAAACACGAAGAACACGTGGATGAACGGAAGGAAAACACAAGAGGAAATCACTAAACCGACACGAATAAGTCACACATGGGCTAGATCCTCGAGTACATAGAACGATACACGAATCCACAGACAACTAGGGACAATACACGGTAACCGGTTCTTCTCCGTGAGGAGGTCTTGAATCCACAAGGGGATCTTCACTTAGAAAAGGGTCTTGAATCCAAAGTGGATCTTCTCCGAAGAGGGGCCGCGGTCTCTCTCGTGGAGTAGATCCGATATGGATGAGCAATGCTCTATCTCTCAAATGAGCTAAACCAATGCTAACCCTAGCTAGGATGAATGGGGGGTCTATTTATAGTCTAAGTGCAAATGGGGGCGAAGTGAAGGGGTACATGGGCCTCGGGCCCGAACACTGTGCGCAGACAGGTACCACACGTCCACTGGGGGCCGGTCGTCCGGTGTCTCAGGAGCTGCCGGACGTCTGGTGTCCTCCGGTCATCCGGTGGTTCCGCTCTGTGATGGGGGTGCCGGACGTCCGGAGGCTCCGGACTTCCGCTGATGTTGGCTCGGGTGCGGTCACGCCGGTCGTGCTGTCGGGGCCGGACGCCCGCTCATTGGCCTCTGGTGCAGGGGCACCGGTCGTCTGGTCTGGGCCGGACGTCCGCTCACTGGGGCTCGGCTGACGCTTCAGGCGCTGGACGTCCGGTCCCGACCGGTCGTCCGGTGGCTGGGACTTTTCCTGCAACCCTTCTTCTTCTCCATCTTCTCGTCCATCTTCCTCTTCTTCTTGTCCTTGATCCTTAGCTTCTCCATTGTACCTGAGTATGCACAAAGTATCCATATGAGGTAGTAGCCATGCTTCATGCGCATCGAAGTGGAATTGTGAGAGGAGAGATGTCACCTCGGTGTCAAGGGCTCTTGCACGTGATCGAGTCATGGGTCCGGTAGGCACTTGATGAGACGATGGTAGGTCCATGGGGATGACCTTGGGATGCTCCGCATCACTAGTACTGATAGAAATGAAATTGTCGGAGTTAAACATCGCAAGGCAGGTGCTACAAGAGCAAAGAATGGCCTTGTTGTCTATAAAAAGGTAGGGAAAATAGATAAGATGGGCTAGGCGTGTTTATTACAGCATGCTTAATACATGAACCGTACAAAACATGGCCATTGCAACTGGTATTGGTAAGATTCAACTGGTGAGTTCATACTTGGTAAGTCTCAAGGGGTAGTTGTTGGGGCTCTTCATATGGACAAGAGCCTGCCCCAAGTTGGCCGCATCGGAGGCGAAGTGTTCCTTCAGGTCGAAGAGTGTATCAGTGCCGCTGACATGTGTACCTACAATAAGCAAGTAAATGTTAGAAGCCAAACTGCAATTGCACAAATGATGTAAAATACTGTAAGACATGGGATGCAGCTAACCTCGACGGCAAACAACAACATCGCCGTTATGGCCCCGCGTAAGTACATGGAAATGCATGTTAAGTAAAACAGGGTTAGCATAGACTAAAAATAGCAAATGGAAAACATCTCTACTATATCTTCATTGTGGAGAGTAGCACAGTAGCGAAGGGACAGATTAAAAAATGGATACAACTGTTAATTGCAACAGGCTTAACAAGATCCTAAGTCATGTTTTGTAAGTTTGTAGCCATTGAAATACAAATGTTAAAAAATGGATACAACTATTAATTGCAACATGCTTAATAGCCATTGAAACCAGTACTGATAAAAATGCAATTGCCAGAGATAAACATCGCAAGGCAGGTGCTGCCAGAGTAGAGAGTGGCCCAGTTGTCTATACAAAGGTAGGGAAATAGCTAAAACGTGTTAGGCATGTTTACTACATGCTTAATACATCAACATACAAAACATAACCATTAATTGCAACTGGTATTTGTAAGATTGAACTGGTGAGTTCATACTTGGTAAGTCCTGAGAGTTAGTTGCTGGGAAACTTTATCTTGGCCAGAGCCCGCCCAAAGTTAGCAGCGGTGGAGGCGAGCTGTTCCTCCGGGTCGAAGCATGGATCAGTGCCGCTGACATGTGTACCTACAAGAAGCAAGTAAATGTTAGAAGCCAAACTGCAATTGCAAAAATGATGTAAAATACGGTAAGACATGGGATGCAGCTAACCTCGATGGCAAACAACAACATCGCCCGTTATGTCCCTACGTAAGTACATGGACAAGCATGTTAAGTACAACAGTGTAACATCCCAATTTTTAATCTGGATGTTATACATAGGTCATCATATGCATATCATATTTTACTTGCATTTTGGTTGTGATCCTAGAGATCTTAAGCAACTCAAGGACCCAAGGAGAGAGTTGGAGATTTCATTATTTTCATATTTGAATTTTCTCAAATTTGAAAAGAGGATCATTTTGATTTTAATAATTTTTCTCTCGGAAATATTTCCAATATTAAAAATATAAATGAGAAGAGATAAAATGACTTCTCCAAAATCAGAGGGGAATATTGTAGGAAAAATATTAAAATTAAATAAATATTTTATTTGGATTTTTATTGCTATTTTATTTGAATTAGAAAAATATGTATTTTTCAAAATTGCATTATTAGGCCAGAAAAATGTTCACTTTGTTCTAAATATTTTATTTAGACAGTGAAAATTGTTTTGGCATTTTAAGATTTTTTAACATTTTATTAGGATTTTTGTTTTTCGATGGATTTTTTTTAAAGTTCAGACCGACTGGGCCGAAGCCTAGCCGGCCCAGCAGCCAAGCAGGCCACGTCGCCAACCGCCTCCCATCGTCATAGCCGGCACGGACTCCTAGGAGTCCGGTGCGCCGCCGCCGCCGCCCAGCTTCGCCTCCAAGTCGGAGCCCCCCGAGGCTTTATAAGCCGAGCCCCGGCCTCCCTCTCTCCTCACCCCACCGCCCGCCGCCTCCAGCAGTAGCAGCAGCCCCGCGCCGCCTACACCCCTTGCCGCGCTTTGCCGCCACAGTCGCCGCCACCGCCCGCGCTTGCCGCCGCCTCGCCATTGCTCGCCGCCTTGCCGGAGCCGCCGACCCGCCGGTTTTCCCCGGTGAACTGGTATAAACCACCCTGGTTTTTGGGTTTTGTTTCTAGATCGGTTTAATTTTTAGGGTTAGGTTTTCCCGATTTTCTTCGGTTTCGCTATTTTGTGAATGTTCGCCCGAACGCATCTGTTCGCGAGCGCGTTTGTTCATTCATCTCGGATAGCAAACGTTCGTTCGTTAGTCTTTTTCTTTTATTTTATTTTCGGCCAGGGACCTATCCATGATTATTTCTATCGCATATTAGCCCCTGAATTTCAAACCCTCGTTACTTTCTAACCGTTCGTCCAAATCCAGTGAAACCAACGCCAAAATCTTGCCTCGAACCCCTCTTTCCAGTTAATCAACTTGAACATGGTTTTGACAAATTAAAATTTGGTTGCAAGCAGATTTGAATTCGAACTTTCTTTGATCGTAGTTGGAGTTTCATAGCTCCAATTTGATTGATTCTGTTTGCAAATAGAAGCACTTCAGTTGAACTTTCAGTTTGGACTTTCTCATCTTAGTTTTAGCCTTGCATCTATGCTTGAGTGCTTATGTATGCTACTTTTTGTTTGCGATAGAATTTCCAGAGTGCGAAGCGTGCTACTTCGAGTCTCTAGGTTTTGCGGATCGTCAGCAAGGCAAGTAACACTTTGATCATACTTCTTATTACCCAGTTTTATGCATTAGTCTCAATTCTCAAACACTGCATGGTTAGGATTTGAATACTTGTGGGTACCGGGAAGTAGTGATGAGGTAGTACCTATTGCCTTTATTTTCAAACCCTGGGAGTTACTTCTACGTTATGTTTATATTGCTATGCCATGCTCGTAGACGTGGTTTGGTTTGAGTGATCCATGACCGATGTGAGAGTTTTAATTAATGGTTAAACTTAAGGTGGTTATTGGGTGGATTGGTTGAGGCACCCTGGTGCACCCAGTGGTTGTCTGGGCACGTGGAGCAATCTAGTGTTGTCCTGGGATATCCAGGAGTACCCGTGTGATCATCCTACGGTTTGCCACCCAGGCTCAAAGGGATCATAAGATTATTCATGCTGGAAACTTCCGTGTGCAGCCACAAGCCATTATGGGCTCTGGCATAGTTGACTAAGTTGTGTGACCTCTTTCAGTGGTAGGCTAGCAGATGTAGGGGATGTAGGTGGTACTGTCTACCCAAAGTAAAGAGTTAATGCTTCTGAAAGACTGTGTCTCGGTCATCCGTTTCTCAAACACCATGTAGTGTGAGAAATCCAACGGAGGAGATCGAGTCTTGTGGGGAAAAGTGTGCAAACCTCTGCAGAGTGTATAAACTAATCATGGTTAGCCGTGTCCCCGGTAATGGACATCCTGAGTATCTAGTACTTGAATTATTGATTTGATCTCATCACTCTATTAATTAATTTGTTGGGTTAACGATTATTAATTTGGGATTGAGTTGGAGGAACCTTCTCAATGTTTTCAACAAACTTTGTAGTAAATAAAATTTATTCCTTTGTTGTAGGAAAAAAATAGCTTTATGCAAAAATAACCATAGAGACTCCACCAGTCAAATATGCATATAGTTATAGCTGTTACCTGTTAATTGCTCTATAGTGTTATTTTGCCAGCATATTCCATGTGCTGACCCATTTCAGGCTGCGACATATTATGTTGCAGACTTTTCAGACGAAGAGTAAGGTGCGCTAGATCATTGTTTTGCACTCAGCTATGTTGTTGGAGTTGATGGACTCGCTTTACCTTTGAAGCCTTCCGCTGTTATCTTCATTAGATGGCCTTCAACCATATTATTGTAATAAGTACTCTCTTTTGAGATATTTGATGTAATAAGTGTGTGATTGAAACTCTGTTATAAATCCTTCAAGTACTGTGTGTGTCAGCATTACCGATCCAGGGAGGACACTTATGCACAGAGATTTGACCGTTTGAGGTTGGATCGCTACAACATGGTATCAGTGCACACGCTGACTATAGGACGCGACCACTAAGATGAGCCATAGGTCACTCTTCCCCACTCATTTATGACTCTTCTCCACTTTCCACTCTATAGATGGCGATTCAAGGAACAAGTTTGCTCAACCGGATGAAGACACCCCTTTTGGACGACACTTGAAGGAGGCCAGTAGATACCTGAACATCAGAATACCAAGCTTCACTGGGACCTACACCACCACTCTACCGGAAGAAGAGCGCTCGACAATTCGAGTACATGTTCCAGGAAGAACATTCATACCAGTGACTGATCCCATAGAGTTTTCCTTTGATGCACCATCGTGGAGTCTAGGAAAGAGCATCGCAGCTCACATCGCCATGGGGCGCATCGGCGAAGTTTACCGCAAGGATATTAAGGACACCATCTACCAGATATGTGGACACCGAGATGAGCAATGGGAGATGATCAACACCAGGAGGGACAAGTCCATTGTAGCCTACATCCAGGAGTTAAACCAACACATTCGTCATCAGGAGATCCAGATGTGCGCCAGCATGATAGACATGAAGAAGGTGATGACCAGGAACATGGAGCTTGAAGAGGAACTCAAGTCTACACATGATGGCTATGAAGAGGAGATTGCAGTACTACTTGAGAAGAATGAAGACCTGAAGAAGAAGCTAGGAGTATTCATGGGAGACCCCGCACCAGGAGGAGATGACGATCATCCCGAGGACTACATCATCATCGACGACACCGACTCTGACCCCGACAGTGATGATGACTATGAAGGCGAAGCTGGAGCAGATTTCATGGAATCTTCTTCCGATCAAAATTTCTAGTCAACCACCATATTATCAGTAGTGTACCCCCATGTATATAGAATAGTCCGAGTATTGGGTAATGATAGTTAGATCATTTGTATGCCCTTGTTTGAATTGAGTGGTATGATATGGATGTGTTTGTATCATGTGCATATGGGTAGTGATTTTCCCCTTAGACCCCACTCTATTCTAATCTCTCCACTGTAAACCTATCACATGCCTCTGAGACGTGACCCCGGATTTGTTTTCCCACCGGAGCTCACTCAGTTGATCCAATAGCAGAATGCCTTGATGCAGCTACTAGTCCAGAACCAAGGCAACAACAACAACAATAACAACCCGCCGCCACCACCTCCAGTTGACAACTTAGCCCGTTTTATGAGGTTGAATCCACCGGTGTTTTCCAGTGGCACCGAGCCGATAGTTGCTGATGATTGGCTCTTCAGGATTGGAAGGGAGTTGACCACCACAGGTTGCACAGATGCTGAGAAGGTGCGCTTTGCCGCACATCAATTGGATGGACTAGCAGCCTCATGGTGGGGGAATTACACCGCCACTTTTCCCATAGCCAATGTCACTTGGGATCAGTTCCAGCAAGCTTTCCGTACCGCACGTGTCTCAACTAGAGCTATGAGCATGAAGAATCATGAGTTTCACAACTTACGCCAGGGAAATCGTACCGTGGGGCAGTACATGGATGAGTTTAGTAAGTTAGCTCGCTATGCCCCAGATGACGTGGCCACAGATGCCGGGAAGCAGGAGAAGTTTATGGAAGGGCTGAATGATGAGCTGAGCATGCAGTTGATGGTGGCAACATTGAATAACTACCAGGATTTGGTAGATAGGGCCCTAATGATTGAAGGCAAGCAGCAACAGATAGGGAGCCGCAAAAGGAAGTATGGACAAGGGAAGTATAATTCTGAAGCTCAGTAGAAGCCTCGTTTTACCCCGAACTTGGGAGGACACACTCATAATCATGGAGGCCATACCCACAATGGAGGGAGTTCACACAATCACAGTGGCCCCAAGAATGGGAATGGGAATGGAGGAAGCAATGGACAGAACCATTCTAACCCAGCAACACCCGTCAGGAAGGATTTAAGTCACATTAATTGTTTCAAGTGCGGGAAGACTGGACACTACACCATTGAATGTCCTAAAGCAAAGAATGGAAATGGAAATGGAAATGGAAAATCTAGGAAGAAGCCCAATCCATTTACCACAGGTCAGGTGAACCACATCAACATGGAGGAGGTTGAAGATCAGCCTGACGTAGTGATGGTAAGTTTTTGATTAAGTCATTTACTGCACTCGTTCTTTTTGATACTGGTGCATCGCATTCATACATATCAAGGGGATTTGTGGACAACTTTAAATTGCCAACCATAGCCCTTAGGTCACCCATGTTAGTAAGTTCGCCAGGAGCAGAGTATATGGCTAGCCAATGGTGTGATCAGTTACCCTTAACCATTAGTAGTCATGTTTTCCCCTCAGACCTAATAATTTTGGACTCCCAAGGATTGGATATAATATTAGGCATGGATTGGTTATCGAAGTATGGAGGAAACATCGACTGTGCCAGTAAGACAATTTTACCCACCACCCTGTAGGGAAAAAGAATCAAGTATGTGTCTAGGCATGCGCCAAGGAGGACCCAAGTAAATTCTCTCTCGGGAGTTGTTCAAGAAGAAGTGCCTGTTGTGAAAGATTACCCGGATGTATTTTAGAGGAATTACCAAGCATGCCACCAGATCAAAACATAGAGTTTTTGATAGAACTGTTGCCAGGCACCGGACCAATATCGAAAAGACCGTATCAGATGCCCGCAAATGATCTGGAAGAAATCAAGAAACAGATTAAAGAGTTATTGGAGAAAGGCTACATTCGACGAAATTCATCACCGTGGGGAGCCCCAGTGCTCTTGGTAGAGAAGAAGGATGGATCTTTGAGAATGGTTGTTGATTATCGTGCATTGAATGAAGTGACGATCAAGAACAAGTACCCACTACCGTTGATCAACGATTTGTTTGACCAGCTGCAAGGAGCTAAAGTATTCTCCAAGATCGATCTGCGATCAGGATACCACCAGTTGAAGATTCGGGAACAGGATATACCTAAGACAACTTTTACCACAAGGTACGGGCTATATGAGTACACGGTCATGTCATTTGGATTGAAAAATGCCCCTGCCTATTTCATGACCATGATGAATAAAGTGTTCATGGAGTTCCTGGATAAATTTGTTGTGGTGTTTGATGAAGCTATGTACCTAGGGTAGGGGCATGGACCTGTCCAAACTGACCTACCCAAGGACAGCTCCAGAAGAAATCATCTTTCAATCGACTTGGAGGTGTTCCACTCGACAGACTCGAAGATACTCGACCAAGAAGCAACCACTCGACCAAGACCAAGCCACTCGACAATCAGGAGACCTAAAGGCACTCCGCATGCTAACGGTCGGCCATTAAGTAGCTTTTATGGTCATCATAGCACTTTATTAGGGGCGTTACTAGTAACACCCGACCTTAATGTACTTAAAGCCCTGCATAACTGAGGGCCGGAGGGGTCTGGCGAACTCTATATAAGCCACCCCCTCCTCAGTGTAAAGGGTTCGCACCCCTGTAATTCATACTCTCATAATCTAGTCGATCGCCTCCAGGCTCCAAGACGTAGGGCTATTACTTCCTCCGAGAAGGGCCTGAACTCGTAAACCTTGCGTTCTTACAACTTCTCCATAGCTAAGATCTTGCTTCTCCATACTTACCCCCCTACACTACTGTCAGACTTGGAACCACGACAGTTGGCGCCCACCTTGGGGCCGGTGTTTTAGCATTTTGTTGGAGGAGTTGCGATCTTTTCCGACCCGAATCATCATGGTTTTCGGCGGAGTTTTGGTGGAGGGCCGCGAGATCCGTCTCGGCTCGCTCACGTTCATCGCCGACGACTCCGCGTGGCTTCAGGAGGCTCCGCTCGACGAGGACGCACTTCCTGTCCGCGGGGCAATGCAATTTAGCGCGTGCGTCTGTGGCGTTCTCCTGTGGCAACCGTCGACCCCCGACCGGTCGGCTCCTGTGTTGTCCTCCCTCCCAGTTTCCTGCCGGCGCAAGCGCTCTGGTCGGTCGAGACTCCAGCGGTGGGTGAGACACGTGGTGGCACGCCAGTCGGCCACCCCTCAAGTCACGGCGATCGAGCCCGACGAATCCCTCTACGGCCTGTTCGACCTGTCGACCAGCTCCGCAGAGTCCGCATCCGAGTGCGACAGCAGCGATCCGGTGGCGGAGGTTCTGATGGTCGATGGACCTCCCAGTCCTCTCGGTTTTCCCCGCACCAACGGAGGCGCGGGTGGAGGCGACCCGTCGTGTCCCCATGAGGAGTATCTTCCCGAGCATCTCACGTCGCTGCAGAGAGAAGAACTTCGCCGCCGGAACGTGGATGCACTGCACACTCCTATTGTTGGAGAAACTCCTGAGGCTCGCGCCTTGGAAGACGCGCGCCTGGAAAACTTGGCCAAGCGCACTCGACTGGAGAACCTCCAGCGAGCACTCGACGAGCGTGCACGACAACGGGTTCCCGAATCCAGTCGACGTCAGCTCTTCCCGCCCCCGTAGGTATATCGAACTCCGATTCAGAATTTAGCAGCTGCGGCCTGTATAGCGGAGTCGATTCAGCCTTCCCAATCGGAGGCTGACAGAGGCTTGCTGCAGATCAGAGCGTTACTCTGGGTAGCAGGAGACCAGAATTCCGCTGTTTCTCAGTCGCGGAATGGGATTCACAGCAGATCCGTTGCCGCGGACACAGTCAAGTCGGCTCACAGCCTGAGATCGCCCCCGAGGCGTGAGGGACGTGGAGACCGGCGTGACCAGTATGGGAACCATGAGCAGTATGATCACCGAGTCGATCGTGATGGTCGACGTCGAGTGCCCACGCCTCCCCCGAGGAGCGGGTCGTATGTGCCTCGCCAGCAGGATGACAGGCGCCCTCATAGTGGTGGGCGAAGGATTCCAGTCGACCCCAGAGGGCCAGGCTTTGATGCGAGATCCATTCTCGTCCAAGGTTTGGTCGACAGGAACAGGGCTCACCGAGACGGTCACAACAAAGATGCACCTACCAGCAGCAGAGTACATGTTTCGGGGCCCGAGTGCTTTAGTAGAGCCATCAGGGCCACTGTGATTCCTCCCAACTTCAGGTTGGCGACTGGAGTCAGTAAGTTCACTGGCGAGTCCAAGCCCGATACTTGGCTTGAGGACTACCGAGTGGCCGTCCAGATTGGCGGCGGCAATGATGAAGTGGCCACGAAGCACCTGCCTCTCATGTTGGAGGGCTCGGCCAGAGCGTGGCTGAACCAGTTAGCGCCTAGCAGCATTTACACTTGGGAAGATCTCTCTCGAGTGTTCGTCACCACATTTGAAGGCACATGCAAGCGACCGACAGGGCTGAAGGAATTGCGGTCTTGCGTGCAGAAGCTGAATGAAACTTTGAGGGATTACATCCAGAGGTGGATCACGTTACATCACTCGGTGGAGAATGTGCCTGACCACCAAGCAGTTTGTGCCTTCAAGGAAGGCGTCAAGTACAAAGAACTAAATTTGAAATTCAGTCGAACCGGAGATATGTCCCTGAATCGGATGATGGAGATTGCCACCAAGTACGCTAATGGTGAAGATGAGGATCGACTCAGGAGTGGCAAGCTCAAGTCAGTCGCCCAAGAAACCGGAGGAAATTCCAATCGAAAACAGAAGCGGAAAGCCGAGCCAGCGGCTCCCAGGGAAGCCTTGGCTTTAACCCAAGGAAAGTTTAAAGGGAAATCTAAAGGACCTTGGAACCCCAAAAAGGTTAAAGACCAGGACAGAAATGATGTGTTGGACTTACCATGTCTCGTCCACACAAAGAAAGATGAAGAGGGTAATTTCATTTACCCGAAAGATACCACTCGACAGTGTCAACTCTTGATCCAACAGTTCTAGGGCAAGCAGCCCAAAGGTAAGGAAAAGGAGTCGGACAAGGTCGAGGACAAAGAAGACAGTGACGACGGATACCCTCAGTTCAATTCCACTCTGATGATTTTTGCCGATGTTGAAAGCAAAAGTCGACTGAAAGTTATTAACCAAGAGGTGAATATGGTCGCTCCGGCGACACCTAGTTACCTGAAATGGTCTCAGACTGCCATAACATTCGACCAGTCTGACCACCCAACGCACATCGCCACCCCTGGGAGGCAAGCTTTGGTGGTCGACCCAGTTGTTGAAGGCACTCGACTGACCAAAGTCTTGATGGATGGTGGCCGTGGTTTGAACATATTGTATGCCGAGACGTTTAAAGGGATGGGCATTCCGATGTCCAGACTCAGTGCCAGCAACATGAGTTTCCATGGAGTCATTCCTGGGAAGAAGGCTGAATCACTCGGCCAAATTGCTGTTGATGTGGTTTTCGGTGATTCCAAGAATTACCGCAAAGAAAAGTTGACATTTGAAGTTGTAGACTTCCAGAGTGCCTACCACGCTATTTTGGGCAGGCCGGCTTATGCACGCTTCATGGCCCGACCATGTTACGTGTACCTCAAATTGAAGATGCCTGGCCCCAAAGGTGTGATCACTATTACGGGCAATCGGAAGAAAGCGGAAGAATGTTTTCAGAAAGGTTCGAAGATCGCTGATGCTCAGATGGCAGTGGTGGAGTTGCAGGAATACCAGAAGACTGCAGACCCGAGTGATTTGTTGCGAGCCAAGAAGCCCGCTACAGAGTCAGCTTTTCAGTCGACTGGTGATACGAAGACAGCTCACATCCACCCGACCGACCCCAGCGTTGCTCCAACTCATATCTCGACAACTCTCGACTCCAAATAGGAAGAAATGCTCATCCAGTTCCTCCGTGAGAACTGGTACATTTTCGCATGGAAGCCCTCTGACATGCCGGGTGTTCCCAGGGAGCTGGCTGAGCACCACCTAAGAGTCGACTCAAAAGTAAAACCTGTCAAGGAACATCTCCGACGGTCCGCCGTCCAGAAGAGAAAGGCCATTGGCGAAGAGGTGGCTCGGCTCTTAGCAGCGGAGTTCATCCGAGAAATCTACCACTCCGAGTGGCTCGCCAATGTTGTCATGGTCCCCAACAAGGACAAGTCACTTCGCATGTGCATTGACTTTAAACATCTCAATCGGGCCTGCCCGAAAGATCATTTTCCTCTCCCCCGCATCGATCAGATAGTCGACTCGACTGCGGGATGTGAGCGACTGTCTTTTTTAGACGCCTATTCCAGGTACCATCAGATCCGTCTGTATGGACCTGACGAGATCAAAACAACCTTCATCACTCCATCCGGGTGCTTCTGTTATGTTACCATGCCGTTCGGCCTCAAGAATGCCGGAGCCACGTTCATGAGGATGATTCAGAAGTGTTTGCTCACCCAAATCAGTCGGAATGTGGAGGCGTACATGGATGATATTGTGGTCAAGTCATGGAAGGGTTCCGACCTACTGACTGACCTTGCTGAAACCTTTGCCAACCTCAGGAGGTATGATATCAAGCTTAATCCATCAAAGTGCACATTCGGAGTTCCTGGCGGAAAATTACTCGGTTTTCTCATTTCCGAACGGGGGATCGACGCCAATCCAGAAAAAGTCGGCACTATACTCCGAATGAAAAGTCTTGTGCGAGTGCATGATGTCCAGAAGCTTACTGGTTGCGTGGCCGCTTTAAGTCGATTCATATCTCGTCTCGGTGAAAAGGCATTGCCTCTTTACCGATTGATGAAGAAGTCTGACAAGTTCGAGTGGACTCCTGAAGCTGACGCAACGTTCACAGAGCTCAAAGCTCAGCTCTCCACCCAGCCGGTGCTTGCTTCCCCAATCAGCAAGGAGCCTTTGCTGCTTTACATTGCAGCCACAGGACAAGTCGTCAGTACGGTACTTACGGTCGAGCGGGAAGAAGAAGGGAAAACCTTCAAAGTTCAGCACCCAGTGTATTATATTTCTGAAGTCTTGACCCCATCGAAGCAAAGATATCCTCATTATTAGAAGCTCGTATATGGGATTTATATGACCACAAAGAAAGTTGCCCACTACTTCTCTGATCATTCCATTACAGTCGTCAGTGACGCTCCGTTGTCAGAGATCTTGCATAACAGGGACGCAACTGGTCGAGTGGCAAAATGGGCGATTGAACTCCTTCCTCTAGATATCAAGTTTGAGGTAAAGAAAGCTATCAAGTCCCAGGCAATCGCGGATTTCGTCGCCGAGTGGATTGAACAGCAACTGCCGACTCAGGTTCACTCGGAGCATTGGACCATGTTCTTTGATGGTTCCAAGATGCTAAATGGTTCCGGCGCCGGAGTGGTGTTGGTCTCCCCCAGAGGAGATAAACTCAGATATGTTCTTCAAGTCCACTTTGATTCCTCTAATAACGAGGCAGAATACGAAGAACTTTTATATGAGTTGTGCATGGCCATTTCACTCGGCGTCCGTCGCCTCATGGTCTATGGCGACTCAGATTTGGTGGTTAATCAAGTGATGAAGGAATGGGACGTCAGAAGTCCAGCCATGACTGGTTATTGCAATGAAGTGAGAAAGCTGGAGAAGAAATTCGAGGGGTTAGAACTTCATCACATACCCCGACTGAAAAATCAAGCAGCTGATGATCTGGCAAAAATAGGTTCCAAAAGAGAAGCCATTCCCAGCAATGTGTTTTTGGAACACATCCACACACCATCAGTCCAGGAGGATCCCTTCACTGAAGAGGCCCCGCAGCCAAAAAGCGCCACGGATCTGACTGAAGTTGAAGTTCCAGCTGTGGTCGACCTGATCATGGAAGTCTTGGTTATCACTCTCGTCTGGACAGAACCGTACATCGCGTACATCCTAAGGAAAGAACTCCAAGAAGACGAAGAAGAGGCTCGACAGATCATCCGTCGATCCAAGGCCTTTACAGTCATAAAGGGACATTTATATAGAGAAAGCGCGACTGGGGTTGGCCAGAAGTGTATTACACCAGAAGAAGGTCAGATGATCCTTAACGATATCCACTCGGGGACCTGTGGTCATCATGTGTCCTCTCGGACCATTGTGGCTAAAGCATACCGAGCGGGGTTCTACTGGCCAAGAGCCAATGAGATGGCAAAAGAGATAGTCGACAAATGTGAAGGATGTCAGTATTACTCCAATATGCCGCACAAGCCCACGTCATCCCTGAAAACCGTTCCACTCGTCTGGCCCTTCATTATTTGGGGGTTGGACATGGTTGGACCACTGAGAACAGGTAGGAGCGGCTTCACTCATGTGTTGGTAGCAGTCGACAAGTTCACCAAATGGATTGAAGCCAAATCTATCAAGAATCTTGATGCTTGCACCGCTATCAGTTTCATCAGAGAGTTGATATTCAGATATGGAGTTCCAAACAGCATCATCACCGACAACGGGTCAAACTTCGATTCCGACAAATTCAGGGCCTTTTGCGCCTCTCAGGGCACTCGAGTCGACTATGCTTCGGTCGCTCACCCTCAGTCGAATGGGCAAGCAGAAAGGGCGAACGGCCTGATTCTCAAAGGACTGAAACCCCGATTGATGCGCGATCTCAAGCACGCAGCAGGTGCATGGGTCGACGAGCTTCCATCAGTCCTTTGGGGATTAAGAACAACCCCGAATCGATCGACCGGAAGAACCCCATTCTTTCTGGTCTACGGAGCCGAGGCAGTCTTACCGAGTGACCTGCTTCACAACTCTCCCCGAGTCGAGCTCTACTCTGAAGATGAAGCAGAACAAGCCCGGCAGGACGCAGTCGACCTCCTAGAAGAAGAAAGAGAAATGGCCTTGATTCGATCGACCATCTATCAGCAAGACTTGCGTCGATTCCATGCCAGAAACATGAAGAGCCGAGCCTTCCAAGAAGGAGACTTAGTCCTCCGAGTGGATCAACAGAAACCACACAAACTCGCCCCTACTTGGGAAGGCCCCTTCATAGTCACCAGAGTCCTTCGCAATGGAGCATACCACCTCTACAATGTCAATCGCCAGATTGATGAGCCGCGAGCCTGGAATGCGGAGCTACTCCGCCCCTTTTATACTTGAATTCTCACTCAGATGAGATGTAATAAGAAAACTCCTGTAGTTTATTTTTCAAAGACAAGAGTGTTATAATTTTCTCAGTGATTGTTATCGTTTTTTGTTTGCGAATGAAATCCCGCAGTGGGTGGCTTAGCTGCGAATCCGTTTCGCCTAAGTTTGAAAAAAAATCCTACCGAGTGGAGAGCAACCCTCCCACTCGGGGGCATAGCTGCAGTCCAGTCCTCGCCTAAGTTCTCTCGCTTGAGGACTTAGCTGCAGTCAGGCACTCGCCTAAGTTTGAAAAAATCCTACCGAGTGGAGAGCAGCCCTCCCACTCGGGGGCTTAGCTGCAGCCCAGTACTCGCCTAAGTTCTCTTGCTTGAGGACTTAGCTGCAGTCAGGCACTCGCCTAAGTTTGAAAAAATCCTACCGAGTGGAGAGCAGTCCTCCCACTCGGGGGCTTAGCTGCAATCCAGTACTCGCTTAAGTTCTCTCGCTTGAGGACTTA
>NC_041384.1:345215992-345244696 GCF_002162155.2 Triticum dicoccoides
TAGCTGCAGTTAGGCACTCGCTTAAGTTTGAAAAAATCCTACCGAGTGGAGAGCAGCCCTCCCACTCGGGGGCTTAGCTGCAGTCCAGTACTCGCCTAAGTTCTCTCTCTTGAGGACTTAGCTGCAGTCAGGCACTCGCCTAAGTTTGAAAAAATCCTACCGAGTGGAGAGTATCCCTCCCACTCGGGGGCTTAGCTGCAGTCCAGTACTCACCTAAGTTCTCTCTCTTGAGGGCTCAGCTGCAGTCAGGCACTCGCCTAAGTTTGAAAAACAAAAAATCCTACCGAGTGGAGAGCAGCCCTCCCACTCGGAGGCTTAGCTGCAGTCCAGTACTCGCCTAAGTTCTCTCGCTTGAGGACTTAGCTGTAGTCAGGCACTCGCCTAAGTTTGTAAAATCCTACCGAGTGGAGAGCAGTCCTCCCAGTCGGGGGCTTAGTTGCAGTCTGGTACTTGCCTAAGTTTTCTCGTTTGAAGACTTAGCTGCGGTGAGGTACTCTCCTAAGTACGAAACACATCCCGGTCTGCAGTAACAAGCTGCAGATCGACGACCACCTCCTCCTTGGAGAGCTTTGCCACAAATACAACGTGCACTCCATCCTGCTCTGCAGTAACGAGGTGCAGGTCGACCGCTACCTTCCCCTTCGGAGCCGTGCCACAAGTACAAAAAGTTGTCTCGAAAGAAGAACTATTTCCACTCGAGGGGGGATTCATAACGATATTCAACGATAAACCGACTTCAGATAAATCCTAAAGGGTCCGGACCACAGGTCAAAGTGCTCAGGCATTCAGCCCGAAAGAGTTTAATGGTTACAAAAACCACTCGGCATTCCGAGGCAAATTTAAGGTGGGGCATAAAAGTTTGTTCACTCCGCAGGAGGAGGGCTGGCAGGCTCGACGAACTCGTCCAGGTCGACGCCATCGACAATCCGAGTGGTGGCATCAATGGAAGTCTCCATAAAAGTTCGGAAGTCGTGCTTTTGGGTGTTGGCAACCTTGATTGCGGCCAGCTTATCTTGTCGCACCTCCTTGCAGTGGACACGAACCAAAGACAGAGCCGCATTAGCGCCACACCGAGCAGAAGACTTCTTCCACTCTTGCACTCGGTCAGGGATTCCGTTAAGTCGAGTCATCAGAGACTCAAGATCGTTTTGGAGTGTGGCCTCTGGCCAAAGTGCCGGGTCGATCCGTGACATGGCGACCTTCAGTCGAGCCAAGTAGTCCACGGCACCGTCGATGCGAGATTCCAGTCGGAGCAGATTCATGGCAGTTTCATCTTTCACGAGAGAGTTGATTGGATCCAAACCTGGTTCGATCCGCCCAGTCTCCTCTTCAAAGTTTTGGCAAAACTCTACATTCATGATCCAAGGATAAGTCAATTTTCGTACACTGAGTCGACACAAAAAAACCAGTCGGAACAGAATGTGCACCTTCAAGCTTGATGAACAACTTCTTGGCAAGACTTCTCAGATAGCTCCCCAGATCATCCCTCCTATGAGCAATGCTTTCCATTTTCTCGCCCTGGACGAGATTCGCCTTCTTCCAGCGCGAGCACTCCTTGTTGGAGTCATTCAGAGCAGACTTCAGCCTGGTATTCTCTTCTTCCAACTGGCCGACCGAAGCCAGCTTCTGTTCGGCCAAAGCGACTCTGTTGTCAGCTTCCTTTCGGGCAGCAGCCAGATCCTGGTCCTTCTTTGCCAGAGCTTCTCTCAGCTTTTCGGCAAAGAAATGGTGCTTGATTCAGAAAGAGCAGAAGGGTACTCAAGCCCAAGGCAAACCAGTCGACAAACTCGTCTTACCATTGGCACCATCCTTAGCCTTTTGCAGCTCTATCTTGGCCAGCTCCAAGTCAAGGTTCAGTTGGATCTGTTGTTTCTCTAAGTAAGCAAAGCGAGCCCCAAGATCACAAGATTTCTGAAATCAATGGGGAGAAGTTATTTTTACAGCAAAAAAAGTTACTAAGGCTACGGTCGACTGCCCACAGTCCACCATAGCCTCGGGGACTACACCCAGCGGGTGCACTCTGCGTGCCCCCACCGGTTCTGAGCCCACTCGACCGGCCTGCCAGAGTCGAGTGCAGGGAGTAAAAAAAGAGGAGCTCAGACCACAGTCGACTGCCAGCAGTCGACCGCGGTCTCGGGGACTATACCCAGTGGGTGCACTTGGCGTGCCCCCACCGGTTTCGACCCCACTCGACCAGACCGAGTGGAAGAGACAAACTATTAATTCGGTTTACACTCGACAAGATACAAAGACTACAGTCGACTGCCCGCAGTCCACCGCAGTCTCGGGGACTACACCCAGTGGGTGCACTCAGCGTGCCCCCACTAATTCAAAGTTCAATCAACGCACCCAGTGGGTGTACTAACGCAAAGATTTTTGGAGCAAAGATTTTCGGAAGGAGTCTTCAGATATCATATCCTAACAGAACAAGCGGCGACCAACTAACCTGAACGTTGCTTTGGAGAGCCGAGCTGGCATCGTAGGCAGCCTGACTGGCGTCCCGCACCATCTTCATCTTCTCCATCATGACTCCCGCCTGGCGTATAGCTTCCCTGGCAGCAGTCACTTCGTCTTCTGGGACATGATGGGTCGCAAAAACTGAAGGTGGGTCGACAGGGGCCTGAGCAGTCGACGAAGAAGGCAAGGCACTCGACAGCGGCATGGCGAAGGTAACAGAACCCCGATTGGCGTCGCCAGTGTCCTGAACGACTGGTTCCGCCCTCGGCGTCGACTGTAGCGCCTCGCTTGCAGGAGCTTGCCTATTCTTCCTCGTCAAAGACCTCTTAGGCTCTTCATCATCATCGGGGAGGTCAATAATGTTGGGAGCTGTGCAAAGTTCAATTGCCAAAATCACGTCACCCAATGATGCACATTGCAGTTGAATCGACCGAACAAAGACAGTATGGCAGAAAGCATACCCAGATTAGAAGTGGCCGCATCCTCCATCACCTCATCATCGTCCCTGTAAGCTGAGGTCCCGGAAGTGGCAGCGCTGACAGTTCCAAAGTTTGTCCAGTTAAAACAAGAAAAACAAACAGCGCGGAGCATCGAGTGAATACAAAGAGAGACACTCACGCGGAAGCGACGGGGATATCAATCTTGATCTTCGGCAACGCCTTCCGAGTATTCGGCTCTGCAACTTTGGGGTGCTTTGGTGCCTTCTCAGTCGGGGTTGGTGAAGAGATCCAAGGACGCTTCAAAGACTGACCAGCCTGAGTAGCTGCCTTTTCAAGGGCACTCGGTCGTTCTTGGTCAAGTTTGGATCGCCTCTCCCCGCGAGGGGGCGACTCGACTTCTTCTCCATCGCTTGAGTCGTCGCTTCCTCCACCCCCTTCACCATCGGAAGTCCACTCGCCACTGTCGCCGCCACTCGCCTTGCCTTCCAGAAGTTGCTCTTGCTCTCCGTTGGGCATTGAATACATTTCAATAATGGCCTGAAAGAAAGCAGGGAGAACAAAGTCAGTCGACGTAGTATAGGCAGCTGCGCGGGTGAATTCAGATTAGAAGCAAAAACTCAGAATCAGACCTTCTCTAGTGCATGAGACTGGTCGAATGGGGGAACTCTCCTGGCTCCCCTGGGGTTATCCTTGTTTCCGGTAATGCCCGACAGCCACTTCTCCAGTGTGTCATCATCGACCTCCTCCGGGTGAATCCGAGTGGAGTCTTCAAGACCCGAATACATCCAGATCGGATGGTCTCGGGCTTGAAGAGGCTGGATGCGCCGCTGAAGGAAGACCTCTAAGAGATCCATACCGGTGACCCCGTCACGGATAAGCTGGACCACTCGACCGACCAGCACCCTCACTTGCGCCTTCTCCTCCGGGAGCACCTTCAAAGGGGAGGGTTTCCTCACTCGGTCCATGGTAAAGGGAGGGAGGCCAGTCGACTGCCCTGGCGTCGGCTGGTCCTTACAGTAAAACCAGGCCGACTGCCATCCGCGGACTGAGTCGGGAAGAATCATGGTCGGAAAAGAACTTTTCCCTCTCATATGGATACCAAGACACCCACACATCTGAATCACTTGCGTCCTCTCGTCACTCGGATTAGCCTTTTTCACCGTCTGGGAGCGACAAGTGAAAATGTGCTTGAAAAGACCCCAGTGAGGCCGGCAACCCAGGAAGTTCTCACACAAAGAAATGAAAGCGGTGAGATAAACGATTGTGTTGGGAGTAAAGTGGTGGAGTTGTGCCCCAAAGAAGTTCAGAAACCCACGAATGAAAGGGTGAGGAGGCAAGGAAAATCCACGGTCGACGTGGGTGGCAAGAAGAACACGCTCACCCTCCCGAGGTTGCGGCTCAGATTCCTTCCCCGGAAACCGCACCGAGTCATAGGGGATCAGCCCCCTTCGGCCAGGTCCTCGAGGTCTTCTTGGGTGATCCTCGAGTGGATCCAGTCGCCCTGGATCCAGCCCTTTGGCAGGCCGGTTCGCGAGGAGGATCCGCCCCGATTGGTCGCCTTCCCCTTCAACCTCGTCGTCGCCTTCTTTGCCCGCTCCAGAGCCGCCGTCTTCTCCTTCCCCATCATCACCGGCGAGACGCGTACGGAACGGTGGCGCGAGGGCGAGAGCGAGTGGAACGGAGGAGCGTGAAGAGGAGAAGAGATAATGGGAACGCACTGTTCGGGAGATCCCGGTCCAACGCCTTATATGAGGTCGCTTCCGAGTGGCTGACTGGTAGACCCGGGCGGTTCTGTCAAATCCCGTAACAATCACGCGCATGATACGTGGCGAAAAAGGTGGCACGGGAATCGAGGCGGCTCCGCTCTATCCCATCCGATTACTGCGGCCTTCCCCGTCCCGCGCGCTTTCCAAAATTCAGATCCCACGAAATCTGCGGGCAGCGGAACAACCTGTCAGACCAAAGATCTCCTCCGCATCGTCACTCAGAGCCTTTCAAGTAAAGAAACTCACTCGACAAAAACCTAAGAATGGATCAAGGCGACTGGAAAGGAAGTCGCTGCCGTCGCTCAGGTTCGTTGGTCCGAAACAAGAAATGCTCACGGCATGAAAAATGAGTCGGAGAAGTGCTCAGTCCCTTCCCACTCAAACCTCGATCCATTCGGGGGCTAATGATGAAGCTATGTACCTAGGGTAGGGGCATGGACCTGTCCAAACTGACCTACCCAAGGACACCTCCAGAAGAAATCATCTTTCAATCGACTTGGAGGTGTTCCACTCGACAGACTCGAAGATACTCGACCAAGAAGCAACCACTCGACCAAGACCAAGCCACTCGACAGTCAGGATACCTAAAGGCACTCCACATGCTAACGGTCGGCCATTAAGTAGCTTTTATGGTCATCATAGCACTTTTTTAGCGGCGTTACCAGCAACGCCTGACCTTAATGTACTTAAAACCCTGCATAACTGAGGGCCGGAGGGGTCTGGCGAACTCTATATAAGCCACCCCCCTCCTCAGTGTAAAGGGTTCGCACCCCTGTAATTCATACTCTCATAATCTAGTCGACCGCCTCCGGGCTCCGAGACGTAGGGTATTACTTCCTCTGAGAAGGGCCTGAACTCGTAAACCTTGCATTCTTACAACTTCTCCATAGCTAAGATCTTGCCTCTCCATACTTACCCCCCTACACTATTGTCAGACTTGGAACCACGACAGTGTTCATTGATGATATTTTGGTATACTCGAAGAATGAAGAGGAGCACAAGGAGTATTTGCGTTTAGTTCTCGAGAAGCTCAGGGAACATCAGTTGTATGCCAAGTTTAGCAAGTGTGAATTTTGGTTGAAGGAAGTTGGATTTCTTGTACATGTTATATCAGGAGAAGGTATAGTAGTAGACCCCACCAAGGTTCAGTCTGTAACTGAGTGGTTGGCACCCACCTCAGTTGGGTAGATCCGCAGTTTTCTAGGACTCGCAGGATATTATTGAAGGTCCATTGAGAATTTTTCCAAGATTGTAAAACCTATGACAGAGTTGTTGAAGAAGGACACTAAGTTTAAATGGACGGATGAATGTGAGGCCAGTTTTCAGGAGTTGAAGAAACATTTGGTTACAACCCCAATGCCGATTCTTCCGGATATATGCAAGGATTTCCAAGTGTATTGCGACACTTCTCGCTTAGGAGTTGGAGGAGTACTTATGCAGGACGGAAGAGTTGTTTCATATGCCTCACAACAACTTCGACCTCGTGATTTGAATTATGCCACCCATGATTTGGAGTTAGCAGCCGTAGTGCATGCGCTCAAGACCTGGAGACATTTTCTTATTGGAAACCGCTGCGATGTGTACACGGATCATAAGAGTTTGAAATGCATTTTCATGCAGAAGGAGCTGAATCTCAGACAGAGGAGATGGTTGGAGCTTATAAAGGATTATGATATGAAACTACACTATCACCCAGGGAAGGCCAATGTCGTATCAGACGCTTTGAGCCGCAAGAGTTATGCCAATACCCTTGCAAGCGGAGGATTACCGCAGGAGTTAGTCGAGAATGTCAAGGAACTTCATTTGGAGATAGTTCCAAGAGGTTTTGTGGCAACAATGGAGGTGCAGTCTACATTATTGGGAAAGATTTGGAAGCTCAGAAGGATGATAAGGAAATCGCTCAGATAAAGGAGAAGATGAATAAGGGAAAAGCCAAGGGTTTCCGTGAGGATGAGCACGAGACCTTATGGTTTGAGGACCATGTATACGTACCCAGTAATGCAGAGATCAGAAAGTTAATACTTCAGGAAGCTCATGATTCGCCATACTCGATACACCCTAAAAACACCAAGAAGTATTTGGATTTGAAGGAGCGTTTCTGGTGGACTAGTATGAAGAAGTACATTGCCGAGTATGTAGCCGTGTGTGATGTATGCCAGAGAGTGAAGGCAGAACATCAGAAGCTAGTAGGATTACTGCAGCCCATGCCGATACCAGAATGGAAGTGGGACAAGCTCGGCATGGATTTCATCGCCGGATTACCCAGGATCCGATCGGGATATGATTCAATATGGGTAGTAGTTGATCGCTTGACCAAGGAAGCTCACTTTATCCCGGTGAAGACCACTTATACAAGTGCAAAGTTGGCCAAGATATATATGACCAAGATCGTATGTTTGCATGGAGTTCCGAGGACCATCGTATCAGATAGAGGGACACAATTTACCTTGAAGATTTGGAATCAGCTGCACCAGACTATGGGTACCAGGCTAGAGTTCAGTACGGCCTTTCACCCGCAGACTGATGGACAGTCCGAGAGAGTTAATCAGATTCTGGAGGACATGTTGAGAGCTTGTGCACTAGATTACAGATCTAGCTGGGATGATAATTTGCCCTACGTAGAGTTCTCATACAACAACAATTATCAGGCTAGTTTGAAGATGGCACCTTTCAAAGAATTGTATGGTAGAAGGTGCAGGACGCCGTTGAGTTGGCATGAAGTTGGAGATCGTCAGTTGTTTGGACCAGATTTGATCAAAGAGTCTGAAGAGAAGGTTAAGTTGATTCGAGATAGACTGAAGGTAGATCAGTCCAGGCAGAAGAGTTATGCCGATACCAAACACAAGGAGGTAGTCTATGAGATTGGAGACGAAGCATATCTTCGTGTGTCACCACTGCGAGGAGTTAAACGATTTGGAGTTAAGGGAAAGTTAGCCCCGAGATTTGTAGGACCATATCGAGTTTTGGAACGTATGGGAGAAGTTGCCTACAAATTGGAGTTACCCGAAGGACTGTCAGGAATTCATGATGTGTTTCACGTTTCCCAGTTGAAGAAGTGCCATGCATAGATGGCTGATATTCCTCTAAGAGATATAGTGCCCCTGGAAGCAATTCCGTTGGATAGTGACCTGACCTACAAGGAGAAACTCGTCAAGATTCTCAAGTTTGCTAGCCTAGTTACACGCAGCAAGGTTATCAAGTTTTACAAAGTCCAGTGGAACCACCATATCGAGGATGAAGCCACCTGGGAGGGAGAAGAAGACCTACGGAAAGACCACCCACACCTATTTTCTAGCCAACCTGAATCTCGAGGGCGAGATTCATCTTAAGGGGGGTAGGTTTGTAACATCCCAATTTTCAATTTGGATGTTATACATAGGTCATCATATGCATATCACATTTTACTTGCATTTTGGTTGTGATCCTAGAGATCTTAAGCAACTCAAGGACCCAAGGACAGAGTTGGATATTTCATTACTTTTATATTTGAATTTTCTCAAATTTGAAAAGAGGATCATTTTGATTTTAATTTTTTTCTCTCTGAAATATTTGCAATATTAAAAATAAATGAAAGGAGATAAAATGACTTCTCCAAAATCAGAGGGGAATATTGGAGGAAAAATATTAAAATTAAATAAATATTTTATTTGGAATTTTATTGCTATTTTATTTGAATTAGAAAAATATGCATATTTCAAAATTGCATTATTAGGCCAGAAAAATGTTCACTTTGTTCTAAATATTTTATTTAGACGGTGTAAATTGTTTTGACATTTTTAGATTTCTTTATATTTTATTAGGATTTTTTTTCGGTGGATTTTTTTTAAAAGTTCAAACCTACTGGGCCGAAGCCCAGCTGGCCCAGCAGCCCAGCAGGCCGCGTCGCCAACCGCCTCCCGTCGCTGTAGCCAGAACAGACTCCTAGGAGTCCGGTGCGCCACCGCCGCCTAGCTTCGCCTCCAAGTGGGAGCCCCCCGAGGCTTTATAAGCCGAGCCCCGGCCTCACTCTCTCCTCACCCCGCCGCCCGCCGCCTCTAGCAGCAGCAGCAGCAGCAGCCCCACGCTGCCGCCGCTTGCCGCGCTTCGCCGCCGCAGACGCAGTCACCGCCGCCCGCGCTTGTCGCCGCCGCACGCCGCCCCACTCGCCGGACTCCGCCGCCTCGCTGTTGCTCGCCGCCTCGCCGGAGCCGCCGACCCGCCGGTTTTCCCTGGCGAACTGGTATAAACTATCCCGGTTTTTTCGGTTTTGTTTCTAGATTGGTTTAATTTTTAGGGTTAGGTTTTCCCGGTTTTCTTCGGTTTCGCTATTTTGCGAACGTTCGCCCGAACACATCTTTTTGTGAACGCGTTCGTTCGTTCATCTCTGATAGCGAACGTTCGTTCGTTAGTCCTTTGATTTTATTTTTTTGGCCACGGACCTATCTGCGATTATTTTTATCACATATTAGCCCCTGATTTTCAAACCCTCGTTACTTTTTAACCGTTTGTCCAAATCCAGTGAAACCAACGCCAAAATCTTCGCCTCGAACCCCTCTTTCCAGTTATTCAACTTGAACATGGTTTTGACAAATTAAAATTTGGTTGCAAGAAGATTTGAATTCGAACTTCCTTTGATCGTAGTTTGAGTTTCGTAGCTCCGATTTGGTTGATTCTTTTTGCAAATCGAAGCACTTTAATTGAACTTAGTGTTTGGACTTTCTCATCTGAGTTTTACCCTTGCATATATGCTTGAGTGCTTATGTATGCTATTATTTGTTTGCGATAGAATTTCCAGAGTGCGAAGCATGCCACTACGAGTCTCTAGGGTTTGCGGATCGTCAGCAAGGCAAGTAACACTTTGATCATACTTCTTATTACCCAGTTTTATGCATTAGTCTCAATCCTCAAACACTGCATGGTTAGGACTTGAATACTTGTGGGTACCGGAAAGTAGTGATGAGGTAGTACCTATTGCCTTTATTTTCAAACCCTGGGAGTTACTTCTACGTTATGTTTATATTGCTATGCTATGCTCGTAGACGTCGTTTGGTTTAAGTGATCCATGACAGCTGTGAGAGTTTTAATTAATGGTTAAACTTAAGGTGGCTACTTTAATACACATCTGGGTGGATTGGTTGAGGCACCCTGGAGCACCTAGTGGTTGTCTGGGCACATGGAGCAATCCAGTGTTGTCGTGGGATATCCCGGAGTACCTGTGTGTGTTGGGGAACGTTGCAGAAAACAAAAATTTTCCTACGGTTTCACCAAGATCCATCTATGAGTTCATCTAGCAACAAGTGATCGGATTGCATCTACATACCTTTGTAGATCACGCGTGGAAGTGTTCAAAGAACGGGGATGAGGAAGTCGTACTTGACGTTATCCAAATCACCGGAGATCCTAGCGCCGAACGGACGACACCTCCGCGTTCAACACACGTACGGTCAGCGTGACATCTCCTCCTTCTTGATCCAGCAAGGGGAAGGAGAGGTTGATGAAGATCCAGCAGCAGGACGGCGTGGTGGTGGATGGAGGGGTCACCGCAGCAAGACTTCGCCGTTCTACTACGAGAGGGAGAGGTGTAGCAGGGGAGAGGGAGGCGCCAAGAGTCAAGGGTGCGGCTGCCCCTCCCTTCCCCCTTTTTATATAGGCTCCCCAAGGGGGGCGCCGACCCTAGGAGATGGGATCTCCTAGGGGGGCGGCGGCCAAGGGTGGAGTGGCCCCCAAGGCAAGTGGGGCACCCCCCACCCTAGGGTTTCCAACCCTAGGCGCAGGGGGTGGGCCAAGGGGGGCGCACCAGCCCACTATGGGCTGGTTCCCCTCCCCACTTCAGCCCATGGGGCCCTTCGGGATGGGTGGTCCCACCCGGTGGACCCCCGGGACCCATCCGGTGGTCCCGGTACAATACCGGTGACCCCCGAAACTCTCCTGATGGCCGAAACTGCACTTCCTATATATAATTCTTAACCTCCGGACCATTCCAGAACTCCTCGTGACGTCCGGGATCTCATCCAGGACTCCGAACAACTTTCGGGTTACTGCATATTCATATCTCTACAACCCTAGCATCACCGAACCTTAAGTGTGTAGACCCTACGGGTTCGGGAGACATGTAGACATGACCGAGATGGCTCTCCGGTCAATAACCAACAGCGGGATCTGGATACCCATGTTGGCTCCCACATGCTCCTCGATGATCTCATCGGATGAACCACGATGTCGAGGATTCAAGCAACCCCGTATACAATTCCCTTTGTCAATCGGTACGTTACTTGCCCGAGATTCGATCGTCGGTATCCCAATACCTCGTTCAATCTCGTTACCAGCAAGTCACTTTACTCGTACCGTAATGCATGATCCCGTGACCAGACACTTGGTCACTTTGAGCTCATTATGATGATGCATTACCAAGTGGGCCCAGAGATACCTCTCCGTCATACGGAGTGACAAAGCCCAGAGATTTCCGGATAACACAATTATAGCATGAATAAAAGACAATTATCATGAACAAGGAAATATAATAATAATCCTTTTATTATTGCCTCTAGGGCATATTTCCAATAGTCTCCCACTTGCACTAGAGTCAATAATCTAGTTACATTGTGATGAATCGAACACCCATGGAATTCTGGTGTTGATCATGTTTTTCTCTAGGGAGAGGTTTAGTCAACGGGTCTGCTACATTCAGGTCCGTATGTACTTTACAAATATCTATGTCTCCATCTTGAACATTTTCACGAATGGAGTTGAAGCGACGCTTGATGTGCCTGGTCTTCTTGTGAAACCTGGGCTCCTTGGCAAGTGCAATAGCTCAAGTGTTGTCACAGAAGAGTTTGATCGGGCCCGACGCATTGGGTATGACTCCTAGGTCGGTGATGAACTCCTTCACCCAAATTGCTTCATGCGCTGCCTCCGAGGCTGCCATGTACTCTGCTTCACATGTAGATCCCGCCACGACGCTCTGCTTGCAACTGCACCAGCTTACTGCCCCACCATTCAAAATATACACGTATCCGGTTTGTGACTTAGAGTCATCCAGATCCGTGTTGAAGCTAGCATCGACGTAACCCTTTACGACGAGCTCTTCGTCACCTCCATAAACGAGAAACATTTCCTTAGTCCTTTTTAGGTACTTCAGGATATTCTTGACCGCTGTCCAGTGTTCCTTGCCGGGATTACTTTGGTATCTACCTACCAAACTTACGGCAAGGTTTACATCAGGTCTGGTACACAGCATGGCATACATAATAGACGCTATGGCTGAGGCATAGGGGATGACACTCATCTCTTCTATATCTTCTGCCGTGGTCAGACATTGAGCTCAATTTCACACCTTGCAACACAGGCAAGAACCCCTTCTTAGACTGATCCATATTGAACTTCTTCAATATCTTATCAAGGTATGTGCTTTGTGAAAGACCTATGAGGCGTCTTGATCTATCTCTATAGATCTTGATGCCTAATATATAAGCAGCTTCTCCAAGGTCCTTCATTGAAAAACTCTTATTCAAGTAGGCCTTAATGCTGTCCAAAAGTTCTATATCATTTCCCATCAAAAGTATGTCATCTACATATAATATGAGAAATGCTACAGAGCTCCCACTCACTTTCTTGTAAACGCAGGCTTCTCCATAAGTCTGCATAAACCCAAACCCAACTCCGAGATGCTTGCACCAGCCCATAAATCGAGCGTTGGAGCTTGCACACCTTGTCAGCATTCTTAGGATCGACAAAACCTTCCGGCTGCATCATATACAATTCTTCCTTAAGGAAACCATTAAGGAATGCCGTTTTGACGTCCATTTGCCATATCTCATAATCATAGAATGCAGCAATTGCTAACATGATTCGGACGGACTTCAGCTTCGCTACGGGTGAGAAAGTCTCATCGTAGTCAACCCCTTGAACTTGTCGATAACCCTTAGCGACAAGCCGAGCTTTATAGATGGTCACATTTCCATCCGCGTCTGTCTTCTTCTTAAAGATCCTTTAATTTTGTATGGCTCGCCGCTCAACGGGCAAGTCAGTCAAAGTCCATACTTTGTTTTCATACATGGATCCTATCTCGGATTTCATGGCTTCCAGCCATTTTTCGGAATCCGGGCCCGCCATCACTTCTTCATAGTTCGAAGGTTTACCGTTGTCTAACAACATGATTTACAAGACAGGGTTGCCGTACCACTCTGGTGCGGAACGTGTCCTTCTGGACCTACGAAGTTCAGTAGCAACTTGATCTGAAGTTTCATGATCATCATCATTAACTTCCTCTCTAGTTGGTGCAGGCACCTCAGGAACATTTTCTTGTGTTGCGCCATTTTCCGGTTCAAGAGGTAATACTTCATCAAGTTCTACTTTCCTCCCACTTACTTCTTTCGAGAGAAACTCCTTCTCTAGAAAGGATCCATTCTTGGCAACAAAGATCTTGCCTTTGGATCTGAGGTAGAAGGTATACCCAATAGTTTCTTTAGGGTATCCTATGAAGACGCATTTTTCCAACTTGGGTTCGAGCTTTTCAGGTTGAAGTTTCTTGACATAAGCATCGCATCCCCAAAATTTTAGAAACGACAGCTTAGGTTTCTTCCCAAACCATAATTCATACGGTGTCGTCTCAACGGATTTCGACGGAGCCCTATTTAAAGTGAATGCCGCAGTCTCTAAAGCATAGCCCCAAAATGATAGCGGTAAATCGGTAAGAGACATCATAGATCGCACCATATCTAATGGAGTGCGATTACGACGTTCGGACACACCATTACACTGAGGTGTTCCAGGCAGCGTGAGTTGTGAAACTATTCCACATTTTCTTAAGTGTGTGCCAAATTCGTGACTCAAGTATTCTCCTCCACGATCTGATCGCAGGAACTTGATTTTCGTGTCACGTTGATTCTCAACCTCACTCTAAAATTCCTTGAACCTTTCAAAGGTCTCAGACTTGTGTTTCATTAAGTAGACATACCCATATCTACTCAAGTCATCAGTGAGGGTGAGAACATAACGATAACCACTGCGAGCCTCAACACTCAATGGACCGCACACATCAGTATGTATGATTTCCAATAAGTTGGTTGCTCGCTCCATTGTTCCTGAGAACGGAGTCTTGGTCATTTTACCCATGAGGCATGGTTCGCATGTGTCAAATGATTCGTAATCAAGAGACTCTAAAAGTCCATCTGCATGGAGCTTCTTCATGCGTTTGACACCTATGTGACCAAGGCGGCAGTGCCACAAGTATGTGGGACTATCATTATCAACCTTACATCTTTTGGTACTCACACTATGAATATGTGTAGCATTACGCTCGAGATTCATTAAGAATAAACCATTCACCATCGGAGCATGACCATAAAACATATCTCTCATATAAATAGAACAACCATTATTCTCGGATTTAAATGAGTAGCCATCTCGTATTAAACGAGATCCTGATACAATGTTCATGCTCAAACTTGGCACTAAATAACAATTATTGAGGTTCAAAACTAATCCCGTAGGTAAATGTAGAGGTAGCGTGCCGACGGCGATCACATCGACCTTGGAACCATTCCCGACGTGCATCGTCACCTCGTCCTTCGCCAGTCTCTGCTTATTCCGCAGCTCCTACTTTGAGTTACAAATGTGAGCAACTGCACCGGTATCAAATACCCAGGAGCTACTACGAGTACTGGTAAGGTACACATCAATTACATGTATATCACATATACCTTTCGTTTTGCCGGCCTTCTTGTCCGCTAAGTATTTGGGGCAGTTCCCCTTCCAGTGACCACTTTCCTTGCAATAAAAGCACTCAGTCTCGGGCTTGGGTCCATTCTTCAGCTTCTTCCCGACAGATTCCTTACCGGGCGCGGCAACTCCCTTGCCGTCCTTTTTGAAGTTCTTCTTACCCTTGCCTTTCTTGAATTTAGTGGTTTTATTCACCATCAACACTTGGTGTTCCTTTTTGACTTCTACCTCTGCTGATTTCAGCATTGCAAATACTTCAGGAATGGTCTTTTCCATCCCCTGCATATTGAAGTTCATCACAAAGCTCTTGTAGCTCGGTGGAAGCGACTGAAGGATTCTGTCAATGACCGCGTCATCCGGGAGATTAACTCCCAGCTGAGTCAAGCGGTTATGTAACCCAGACATAGTGAGTATGTGCTCACTGACAGAACTGTTTTCCTCCATCTTACAGCTGAAGAACTTGTCGGAGACTTCATATCTCTCGACCCAGGCATGAGCTTGAAAAACCATTTTCAGCTCTTCGAACATCTCATATGCTTTGTGTCTCAAAACACTTTTGGAGCCCCGGCTCTAAGCTGTAAAGCATGCCGCACTGAACGAGGGAGTAATCATCAGCACGTGTCTGCCAAGCGTTCATAACGTCTTGTTCCGTAGGGAGAACAGGTGCGTCACCTAGAGGTGCTTCTAGGACATAATCTTTCTTTGCAGCTATGAGGATGATCCTCAGGTTCCGGACCCAGTCCATATAATTGCTGCCATCATCTTTTAGCTTGGTTTTCTCTAGGAACGCGTTGAAGTTGAGGACAACGTTGGCCATTTGATCTACAAGACATATTGTAAATATTTTAGACTAAGTTCATAATAATTAAGTTCATCTATTTAATTATTCAATGAACTCCCACTCAGATAGACATCCCTCCAGTCATCTAAGTATAACATGATCCGAGTTAACTAGGCTGTGTCCAATCATCACGTGAGACGGACTAGCCAACATCGGTGAACATCTTCATGTTGATCGTATCTTCTATACGAGTCATGCTCGACCTTTCGGTCTTCTGTGTTCCGAGGCCATGTCTGTACATGCTAGGCTCGTCAAGTCAACCTAAGTGTTTGCATGTGTAAATCTGTCTTACACCCGTTGTATGTGAACGTTGGAATCTATCACACCCGATCATCACGTGGTGCTTCGAAACAATGAACTGTCGCAATGGTGCACAGTTAGGGGGAACACTTTCTTGAAATTATTATGAGGGATCATCTTATTTACTACCGTCGTTCTAAGTAAACAAGATGCAAAAACATGATAAACATCACATGCAATCAAATAATAATAGTGACATGATATGGCCAATATCACATAGCTCCTTTGATCTCCATCTTGGGGCTCCATGATCATCTTGTCACCGGCATGACACCATGATCTCCATCATCATGATCTCCATCATCGTGTCTCCATGAAGTTGCTCGCCAACTATTACTTCTACTACTAAGGCTAACACGTTTAGCAATAAAGTAAAGTAATTTACATGGCGTTTCTCAATGACACGCAAGTCATACAAAAAATAAAGACAACTCCCATGGCTCCTGCCGGTTGTCATACTCATCGACATGCAAGTCGTGATTCCTATTACAATAGCATGAACATCTCATACATCACATATATATCATTCATCATTCATCACAACTTTGGCCATATCACATCACAAAACACTTGCTGCAAAAACAAGTTAGACGTCCTCTAATTGTTGTTGCAAGTTTTACGTGGCTGCAATAGGGTTCTAGCAAGAATGTTTTCTTACCTACGTGAAAGCCACAACGTGATTTGTCAACTTCTATTTACCCTTCATAAGGACCCTTTTCATCGAATCCGCTCCAACTAAAGTGGGAGAGACAGACACCCGCCAGCCACCTTATGCAACTAGTGCATGTCAGTCGGTGGAACCGGTCTCACGTAAGCGTACGTGTAAGGTTGGTCCGGGCCGCTTCATCCCACAATACCGCTGAAGCAAAATAAGACTAGTAGCGGCAAGAAAGTTGACAACATCTACGCCCACAACAAATTGTGTTCTACTCGTGCAAAGAGAACTATGCATAGACCTAGCTCATGATGCCACTGGTGGGGAATGTTGCAGAAAACAAAAAATTTCCTACGGTTTCACCAAGATCCATCTATGAGTTCATCTAGCAATGAGTGATCGGATTGCATCTACATACCTTTGTAGATCACGCGTGGAAGCGTTCAAAGAACGGGGATGAGGAAGTCGTACTCGACGTGATCCAAATCACTGGAGATCCTAGCGCCGAACGGACGGCACCTCCACGTTCAACACACATACAGTCAGGGTGACGTCTCCTCCTTCTTGATCCAGCAAGGGGAAGGAGAGGTTGATGAAGATCCAGCAGCACGACAGCGTGGTGGTGGATGCAGGGGTCACCGCAGCAGGGCTTCGCCATTCTACTACGAGAGGGAGAGGTGTAGCAGGGGAGAGGGAGGCGCCAAGAGTCAAGGGTGCGGCTGCCCCTCCCTCCCCCCTCTTTATATAGGCTCCCCAAGGGGGGGCGCCAGCCCTAGGAGATGGGATCTCTTAGGGGCGGCGGCCAAGGGTGGAGTGGCCCCCAAGGCAAGTGGGGCGCCTCCCCACCCTAGGGCTTCCAACCCTAGGCGCAGGGGGTGGGCCAAGGGGGGCGCACCAGCCCACTATGGGCTGGTTCCCCTCCCCACTTCAGCCCATGGGGCCCTCCGGGATGGGTGGTCCCACCCGGTGGACCCCCGGGACCCATCCGGTGGTCCCAGTACAATACCGGTGACACCCGAAACTCTCCCGATGGCCGAAACTGCACTTCCTATATTTAATTCTTCACCTCCAGACCATTCCAGAACTCCTCGTGACGTCCGGGATCTCATCTGGGACTCCGAACAACTTTCGGGTTACTGCATATTCATATCTCAACAACCCTAGCGTTACCGAACCTTAAGTGTGTAGACCCTACGGGTTCGGGAGGCATGTAGACATGACCGAGATGGCTCTCCGGTTAATAACCAACAGTGGGATCTGGATACCCATGTTGGCTCCCACATGCTCCTCGATGATCTCATCGGATGAACCACGATGTCGAGGATTCAAGCAACCCCGTATACAATTCCCTTTGTCAATCGGTACGTTACTTGCCCGAGATTTGATCGTCGGTATCCCAATACCTCGTTCAATCTCGTTACCGGCAAGTCACTTTACTCGTACCGTAATGCATGATCCCGTGACCAGACACTTGGTCACTTTGAGCTCATTATGATGATGCATTACCGAGTGGGCCCAGAGATACCTCTCCGTCATACGGAGTGACAAATCCCAGTCTTGATCCGTGTCAACCCAACAGACACTTTCGGAGATACCCGTAGTATACCTTTATAGTCACCCAGTTACGTTGTGACGTTTGGTACACCCAAAGCACTCCCACGGCATCCGGGAGTAACACGATCTCATGGTCTAAGGAAAAGATACTTGACATTGGAAAAACTCTAGCAAACGAACTATACGATCTTGTGCTATGTTTAGGATTGGGTCTTGTCCATCACATCATTCTCCTAATGATGTGATCTCGTTATCAATGATATCCAATGTCCATAGTCAGGAAACCATGACTATCTGTTGATCAACGAGCTAGTCAACTAGAGGCTTACTAGGGACATGTTGGTGTCTATGTATTCACACATGTATTACGATTTCCGGATAACACAATTATAGCATGAATAAAATACAATTATCATGAACAAGGAAATATAATAATAATCCTTTTATTATTGCCTCTAGGGCATATTTCCAACAGTGTGACCATCCTACGGTTTTCCACCCAGGCTCAAAGGGATCATAGGATTATTCTTGATGGAAACTTCCGTGTGCAGCCACAAGCCATTATGGGCTCTGGCTTAGTTTACTAAGTTGTGTGACCTCTTTCAGTGGTAGGCTAGCAGATGTAGGAGATGTAGGTGGTATTGTCTACCTAGAGTAAAGAGTTAATGCTTCTGAAAGACTGTGTCTCGGTCATTCGTTTCTCATACAACATGTAGTGCCAGAAATCCAACAGAGGAGATCGAGTCTTGTGGGGAAATGTGCGCAAACCTCTGTAGAGTGTATAAACTAATCATCGTTAGCTGTGTCCCTGGTTATGGACATCTTGAGTATCCGGTACTTGAATTATTGATTTGATCTCATCACTCTATTAATTAATTTGTTGGGTTGATGATTATTAATTTGGGATTGAGTTGGAGGAACCTTCTCAATGTTTTCAACAAACTTTGTAGTAAATAAAATTTATTCCTTTGTTGTAGGGAAAAATTAGCTTTCTGAAAAAATAACCATAGAGCCTCCACCAACCAAATATGCATATAATTATAGTTGTTACCTGTTCATTTCTCTATAGTGTTATTTTGCCAGAATATTCCATGTGTTGACCCATTTTGGGCTGCAACGTATTATGTTGTAGACTTTTTAGACGAAGAGTAAGGTGCGCTAGGTCGTTGTTTTGCACTCAGCTATGCCGTTGGAGTTGATGGACTCGCTTTACCTTCGAAGCCTTCCGCTGTTATCTTCATTAGATGGCCTTGAGCCATATTATTGTAATAAGTACTCTCTTTTGAGATATTCGATGTAATAAGTGTGTGATTGAAACTCTGTTATAAATCCTTCAAGTACTGTGTGTGTCAGCATTACCGATCCAGGGATGACACTTATGCACAGAGATTTGACCATTTGAGGTCGGATCGCTACAAACAGGGTTAGTAGCCACTAAAAATAGCAAATGGGCAGCATATCTAGTGATATCCTAAGTTATGTATTGTAAGTTTGTTGATGGTATTAGTGAAATGAGCTGGATAGTTAATACTTGAACATCACACAATGTGTAGTAGTGAAATAAACAAGGCATGAACATGCTTAATACATCAACTGTACAAAACATAGCCATTACAAGTGGTATTGGTAAGATTGTGTTGGTCAGATCATACCTTGTAAGTCCTAGGGGGGGTAGTAGCTGGGGCACTTCATCTGGGCCAGAGCTTGCACCAAGTCGGTGGCGGTAGAGGCGAGGTGTTCCTCTGGGTCAACATGCATAGCGGACATCGCGCCATTGACCGCCATCAGCTCCTCGACCTCCATGTGATATGTGGTTGGGCTTGCGGGGCGATTCTCTAGAGGTAGGGGTGGTGGGAATTTGGAGGCATGAGGATGTTTCGTAGGCGCCATTTAAGCATTCAGGTCGTGGCCGTGATAGAGATTGGTGGGTTACCTGACTGGATCGATGATGCTCGGGCAAAACGTAGATGTGGTTGAAGGTGTGGTTACGACGGCGGCGGTTTGAGGTAACGGTAGGGGGGAGGGGGGATACTGAGGAAATTTGATGGGTGGGGATGTGGTGGGAGGAATAAATTTCGAAATCGAGTGCCTAATGAAGATTTTGCTGGGAAACTTGAAACTTGGGCGGGGGAAACAGACAACATAGAAGAAGCACGTAAAATACTCGTGTGCGAGAGAAGAGAAAATCAACATGTCCCATCTCCAAAAAAATGTACACATGTAGTTGATTTTTCCAGTCGTTGGTATGCTTTCATTACTAGGAAACATTGCACACGTAACTGACTTATGTATCATTAACGCAAAAAGAACGCACACGGGTACGCCAAAACCGTGTGTTTTGTAATCTTCTAATAATTCTTATATCTATGAGCATCTCCAACCGCACATAATTTAAAAAATCTCTTTCATCGTATCATGATTATTCAATGTACATGAACGAGGCATGGTGACACCCGATGAACAATCATCGATTTATGAAATGCAATCAAGAGTCAACCTGCCTCATTCGCATATCCAGATTTGATCCTATGAAACAAGAGAGAAGCTTGCTGCCATCCGCTGGCGCGGCAATTTAAGCCGGTGTGCGGCCAACTCACGTGGCGAGGTGGGACTAAAACCAGTTGCGGCCAGCTCTAGTGTCCGGTGGCTGTGGGCGGACATTTCGAGAGTATTTAGGGCCGGGGTACGGCTACAAAACTTCAGTGAACACATGCTAATCAACGCTCAAAGCCCTCAAAGGATGCGCTTACCGACATTGTACGTTAATAATAGATAGTACCAATTTAAAATACTACTGGTAATTTGCTCTAAAACTAGTACGTATGTAGTGCTGGTAGATGCTCATTATTAATTATACAAACTTAAGAGTGACACACACACTAACTACTTCTCACATGCTGGCATCGGGGCATGCTGGCCAGACACCATCGTTCTCCTTCCCAGCCTTATAGGCGGTAGCCCACCATGCTCTGATCTCCACCGAGTGCTCCTCAGCATGGCGTGCGGCCTCATCTTTCTTGCGGTGGTGGGACTCTCTTTTCTTGACTGCTTTCTGCCTTCTCCGCTCCTTTTGTGCGGTTTTGGCCACCTCTAGATCCACCGCCCATTCGGGCATGGCAGCATGAAAGTCCGTCCACGTACTTGTGCGGCCGGCGGCGGCGAGGAACTAGGCACGCTGGCATGCCATCGCTTCCTTACCATGTGTGTGGTCGCGGGCGGCGAGGAATGCAGCATGGCGGGATGCTATCGCTTCCTTACATGTTACTGTTCGCTGCGGTGCCATGAACAACGCTTGGATAGAGCTCTAGGACGGAGTGGCTGGACAGCCGTACAGTGCGGTGGTTTTTAAGAGCTCAACGACAAAGGACGAAGGAAATTTGGCTTCCCTTACAATCTTGCTCATTCATTATTGCACACGGTTCATCTCCTTCACCTTCGGAAACTGTGTGCGCAAAGCCTATTTGTGTATTGATTGGCCAGAACCCCAGCCATGCGGATTGCGCGTGTGCACCGTAGGATGTGCCATGATCGAACTACAATCAACGTCCCTCATATCACACCCATGCAGCCATAGCTGGATTGGATTTATATGTGCTAAATACCTAGAAAATGCATATAATTCCCTAAATATGGTAAATGAGCGTGGAAAAGTGCCAAATTTGAACACGGTGATTTGCAGGGTGTATGTTCGTTGTAGAAAAAAACTCAAGGGCAAAGAACAAAGAAAAATTGGATTCCCCTTCAATCCTGGTGATTTCCCTCTCGAAAGCATGGAACTTCCTCGGTGATGGTTCGATTTATGAAGGGCGTGCATGGCGACATAAGCTAAACCTTCTCAAATTTTTACGAGGGCATTGTGAGGCCATACCGTGGCACCATGCCAGGCGTCATTGATGGGGTCATGTACCTAGGGTAGGGTCATGGACCTGATCTAAGTACCTTACCCAAGGACACCCTTAGCAGAGGTCGCCTTCCAGTCGACCAACGAGGGACTCACTCGACTGACTTGAAGGACTCGACCATGAAGACTCACTCGACCACCAGAAGGTCAAGAAACACTCTACACTGCAACGGCCTGTAATTAAGTAGACTTTATGGTAGTAAAGACACTTTATGTGGGGCGTTATCAGTAACGCCCCGGACTTAACTCACCTTAAACCCTCTCCTACGTGGGCTGACTGGGGTCCCGGCGCACTCTATATAAGCCGCCCCCCTCCACAGGTAGAGGGGTTCGGCACCTTGTAACTCATATACTCATAATCCACTCGACCGCCTCCGGGCTCCGAGACGTAGGGCTATTACTTCTTCCGAGAAGGGCCTGAACTCGTACATCCCTTGTGTTTACAACCTCTCCATAGCTAGGACCTTGCCTCTCCATACCTACCCCCCACTCTACTGTCAGGCTTAGAACCACGACAGTTGGCGCCCACCATGGGGCAGGTGTTTTAGCGAATTTGTGGAGAAGTTGCGATTCTTCCGAGTACTTTCATCATGGTGTCTGCTGGAGTTTTGGTCGAAGGTCGAGAGATCTGTCTCGGCACTCTCACCTTCATCGCCGACGACTCCGCCTGGCTCCAGGAGGCTCCACTCGACGTTGATGCGCTCCCCGTCCGCGGTGCGACGCATTTTCGCGCATGTGTCCGCGGTGTTCTGCTGCGGCAACCGTCGACCCCGTATCGGACGACTCCTCCATCGTCCACCCTCCCGGTCTCCCGCCAGCGCAAGCGCTCGGGCCGGTCGAGGCTTCAGCGATGGGTGAGGCACGCGGTGGCTCGCCAATCGGCCACCACCCAAGTTGCGTCAATCGAGCCCGGCGAATCTCTCTACGGCTTGTTCGATCTGTCGACTGGCTCCGTAGAGACTGCATCCGAGTGCGGTAGCAGTGATCCAGCGGTGGAAATCTTGATGGTCGACGGGCCCCGCAGTCCCCCTGGCTTCGCCCGTGATGGTGGAGCCGGTGACGGAGGCGACCCCGCACGAGGCCACGAAGAGTACCAGCCTGAGCCACTCGACTCTCTGCAAAGAGAGGAACTTCGCCGCAGGAACGTGGATGCTCTGCGTACTCCCATCGCAGGTGAAACCCCCGAGGCTCGTGCCTTGGAGGAGGCACGTCTGGCCAATTTGGCCGAACGCACTCGACTGGAGAATCTTCAGCGAGCACTCGACGAGCGCGCGCGGCAACGAGTTCCCGACACCAGTCGACGACAACTCTTCCCGCCGACTCAGGTATATCGAACCCCAATCCAGAATTTAGCAGCTGCGACCCGTATAGCAGAGTCCATCCAGCCTTCGCAGTCGGAAGCTGGCAGAGGTTTGCTGCAGATCAGGGATCTGCTCTGGGCAGCAGGAGATCATAATTCAGCCGTGTCTCAGTCGCTCAACAGAATTCACAGTCGATCCGTCACTGCGAATACGGTTCAGTCGGCTCACAGCCCCAGATCGCCTCCGCGGCGTGAAGGGCGCGAGAATCGGCGAGATCAATATGGCGACCGACTCGACCGAGATGATAGGCGTCGAGTGCCCAATTCCCCTCCGAGGAGTGGGTCTTACGCTCCTCGACAGCAAGATGACAGGCGTCAGTACAGTACAGGGCGAAGGGTTCCAGTCGACCCCAGAGAACCAGGCTTCGACGCGCGATCCATTATCGTGCAAGGTTTGGTCGACCGGAACAGAGCCCATCGAGGCGGACTCGACAGAGATGCAAGTCTGCGTGCACCCACAAGCAGTCGAGTGCATGTTTCTGGTCCTGAATGTTTCAGCAGAGCTATTAGAGCCGCAGTTATCCCTCCCAATTTCAGGTTGGCAACAGGAGTCAGCAAGTTCACTGGTGAGTCTAAGCCTGAAACTTGGCTTGAGGACTACCGAGTGGCAGTTCAGATTGGTGGTGGGAACGACGAGGTGGCCATGAAGCATTTACCCCTCATGCTGGAAGGTTCTGCCAGGGCATGGTTAACTCAATTACCGCCTAGCAGCATTTACACTTGGGAAGATTTGTCCCGAGTGTTCATCAGAACGTTTGAAGGAACTTGCAAGCGACCAGCTGGACTGACAGAGTTGCAAGTCTGCGTGCAGAAGACCAATGAGACTCTCAGAGAGTATATTCAGAGATGGATCACTTTGCACCACACTGTGGAGAATGTGTCTGATCATCAGGCAGTCTGCGCCTTCAAAGATGGCGTCAAGAACAGAGAACTGAGTTTGAAGTTTGGTCGAATCGGTGACATGACCTTGAGTCGGATGATGGAGATTGCTACCAAGTACGCCAACGGCGAAGAAGAAGACCGACTCCGAAGCGGCAAGCACAAGCCAAGTCAGTCGGAAAAAGGAAACACCAGTCGGAAACAGAAGCGGAAGGCTGAACCGGCAGCTCCTGGAGAGGCTCTGGCCGTGACTCAGGGAAAGTTTAAGGGGAAACCAAAAGGATCCTGGAACCCCAAGAAGGTAAAGGATAAAGAAGGGAACGACGTAATGGATATGCCATGTCACATCCACATGAAGAAAGACGAAGAGGGGAATATCATCTACCCGAAGCACACCACTCGCCAATGTCGACTCCTGATCCAGCAGTTTCAGGGAAAACAGTCTAAGGACAAGGAGAAGGAGTCGGACAAGGCTGAAGACAAGGAGGACAGTGAGGAAGGATATCCGCATATCAACTCCACTCTGATGATCTTTGCAGATGTGGAAAGCAGGAGTCGACTGAAAGTCATTAACCGAGAGGTGAACATGGTTGCCCCAGCAAAAGCAAATTATCTGAAATGGTCTCAAATACCCATCACATTCGACCAATCTGATCACCCGACTCATATTGCCACCCCTGGGAGGCAAGCTTTGGTGGTCGATCCAGTTGTTGAAGGCACTCGACTGACAAAAGTGCTGATGGACGGTGGAAGCGGGCTGAATTTGTTGTATGCAGACACACTGAAAGGAATGGGCATTCCGATGTCCCGACTGAGCACTAGTAACATGAGCTTTCATGGAGTTATACCAGGGAAGAAAGCCGAGTCACTCGGCCAAATAGCTTTGGACGTGGTGTTTGGTGATTCGAAACATTTTCGCAAAGAAAAGTTGACGTTTGAGGTCGTGGATTTTCAGAGTGCATATCATGCCATTTTGGGGAGACCAGCTTACGCACGGTTCATGGCTCGACCATGTTACGTGTACCTCAAATTGAAGATGCCCGGCCCCAAAGGAGTGATCACTGTCACCGGTGATCGGAAAAAGGCAGAAGAGTGCTTTCAGAAGGGCTCAAAGATTGCCGATTCCTAGGTGACAGCGGTCGAGTTCGAGGAATACAAGCAAAACGCAGATCCGAGTGACTTGCTGCGATCAAAGAAACCCGCCACAGAGTCTGCATTCCAGTCGTCCGGTGAGACGAAGCCTGTTCACATTCACCCGACCGACCCCGATGCAGCTCCGACCCGCATCTCCACAACACTCGACCCAAAATAGGAAGAAGCGCTCATCCAGTTCCTCCGTGAGAACTGGGACATTTTTGCATGGAAGCCCGCTGACATGCCAGGTGTTCCCAGGGGACTGGCTGAGCATCGCCTAAGAGTCGACTCGTCTGCAAAACCAGTCAAAGAGCATCTTCGGCGGTCCGCCGTCCAGAAGAGAAAAGCCATTGGTGAGGAAGTGGCTCGACTGTTGGCGGCAGGATTTATCCGAGAGATATACCACTCCGAGTGGCTCGCTAATGTCGTCATGGTTCCTAAGAAGGACAAGTCGCTCCGAATGTGCATTGATTTCAAGCACATCAACCGGGCCTGCCCGAAAGATCATTTTCCTCTCCCTCGCATAGATCAAATTGTTGACTCGACCGCGGGATGCCAGAGGCTGTCTTTTTTAGATGCCTACTCCGGGTACCACCAGATCCGTCTGTACGGACCCGACGAGGTAAAAACAGCTTTCATCACTCCATTCGGGTGCTTCTGCTATATCACCATGCCATTCGGCCTCAAGAATGCCGGAGCCACATTTATGCGAATGATTCAGAAGTGTCTACTCACTCAAATCAGTCGGAATGTGGAAGCATATATGGATGATATCGTTGTCAAGTCACGAAAAGGTTCCGACCTGCTCGCTGATCTCGCCGAAACATTTGCCAACCTCAGAAGATATGATATCAAGCTCAATCCATCAAAGTGCACATTTGGAGTTCCTGGTGGCAAGTTACTCGGTTTTCTCGTTTCCGAACGGGGAATCGACGCTAACCCAGAGAAGATTGGCACTATTCTCCGAATGAAACGCCCTGTGCGAGTGCACGATGTCCAGAAGCTTACTGGATTCTTGGCCGCATTAAGTCGATTCATCTCACGACTCGGTGAAAAGGCATTGCCTCTTTACCGACTGATGAAGAAGACAGACAAGTTCGAGTGGACTCCAGAAGCTGATGCAGCGTTTGACGAGCTAAAAGCTCTGCTCTCCACCCAGCCGGTGCTTGCTGCTCCAATCAGCAAAGAGCCTCTGTTGCTCTATATCGTAGCCACAGGACAAGTCGTCAGTACTGTGCTTACGGTCGAGCGGGAAGAAGAAGGAAAAGCTCTCAAAGTTCAGCGCCCAGTGTATTATTTGTCTGAAGTCTTGACTCCATCCAAGCAGAGATATCCTCATTATCAGAAGCTTGTGTATGGAATATACATGACCACAAAGAAGGTTGCTTATTATTTTTCTGATCATTCCATTACAGTCGTCAGCGACGCTCCACTATCAGAGATTTTGCACAACAGAGATGCAACTGGTCGAGTGGCCAAATGGGCGATTGAACTTCTTCCCCTCGATATCAAGTTTGAGGCAAAGAAAGCCATTAAGTCCCAGGCAATAGCAGATTTCCTCGCCGAGTGGATTGAACAACAGCAGCCGACTGAAGTTCACTCGGAGCATTGGACCATGTTCTTTGATGGCTCTAAGATGTTGAATGGTTCCGGTGCTGGGGTTGTCTTGGTTTCCCCCAGAGGAGACAAGCTCAGATATGTGCTCCAAAATCACTTTGATTCCTCCAACAATGAGGCAGAATATGAGGCCCTCTTATATGGGTTGCGCATGGCCATTTCACTCGGCGTCCGTCGCCTGATGGTCTATGGCGACTTGGATTTAGTGGTCAACCAGGTGATGAAAGAGTGGGACGTGAGAAGCCCAGCCATGACTGGATACTGCAGTGCAGTGAGGAAGCTGGAAAAGAAGTTCGAGGGGTTGGAGCTCCATCATATACCCCGACTGAAAAATCAAGCAGCTGATGATCTAGCAAAGATAGGTTCCAAGAGAGAAGCCGTTCCGAGTGGTGTGTTCTTGGAGCATATACACACTCCGTCAGTCAAAGAAGATCCTTTCACCGAAGAAACTCCACAGCCCAAGAGTGCCACAAATCCGACTGAGGTTGAAGTCCCAGCGGTGGTCGACTTGATCATGGAGGTCTTGGTGGTCATTCCCGACTGGACAATTCCATACGTCGCGTATATCCTGAGAAAAGAGCTTCCGGAGGATGAGGAAGAGGCTCGACAGATCGTCCGTCGATCTAAGGCCTTTACCGTAATCAAAGGACAATTGTACAGAGAAAGCGCGACTGGAGTTGGTCAGAAGTGCATAACACCAGAAGAAGGTCGACTCATCCTCAATGATATCCACTCGGGAACCTGTGGTCATCATACATCCTCTCGGACCATCGTGGCCAAAGCATACCGAGCCGGATTTTACTGGCCAAAGGCGAATGAGATGGCAAAAGAGATAGTGGATAAGTGCGAGGGATATCAGTTCTACTCGAATATGTTGCACAAGCCTGCGTCGGCTCTGAAGACCATCCAACTCGTCTGGCCTTTCGCAGTATGGGGACTGGACATGGTCGGTCCTTTGAGAACAGGACGAAGTCGCTTCACGCATGTACTGGTGGCAGTCGACAAGTTCACCAAGTGGATCGAGGCTAAACCAATCAAGAACCTTGACACCGGTACTGCTGTTAGCTTCATCAGGGAACTAATATTCAGATATGGAGTCCCGCACAGCATCATTACGGATAATGGGTCGAACTTTGACTCGGAGGAATTCAGAGATTTCTGCAACTCCCAAGGCACATGGGTCGACTACGCTTCAGTCGCCCATCCGCAGTCGAATGGACAAGCAGAGCGAGCTAATGGATTGATTCTTAAGGGATTGAAGCCCCGACTGATGCGTGATCTCAAACACGCGGCTGGAGCTTGGGTCGACGAACTTGCCTCAGTGCTTTGGGGGCTGCGGACTACACCTAATCGGTCGACCGGAAGAACTCCATTCTTCTTGGTCTACGGAGCTGAAGCAGTCTTGCCGAGTGATCTTCTTCACAATGCTCCGCGAGTTGAAATCTACAACGAAGCAGAGGCTGAACAAGCGCGGCAGGACGCAGTCGACCTTTTAGAGGAAGAAAGGGAGATGGCTCTGATCCGGTCGACCATCTACCAACAAGATTTGCGTCGTTTCCACGCCAGAAATGTGAGAGGTCGAGCCTTCCAGGAAGGAGATTTAGTTCTCCGAGTGGATCAGCACAAACCACACAAGCATGCTCCTTCTTGGGAAGGTCCCTTCATCGTCACCAAGGTTCTCCACAACGGGGCGTACCGTCTTTACAACGTCGAGCATAATATCGACGAGCCCCGAGCTTGGAACGCGGAACTACTCCGCCCATTTTATACTTAAGTTTTATCACTCGGATGAGTTGCAATAAAGTACTTCTGTAGTTCATGGACCTCAAAATAATAGTGTCATAGTTCCTCCATAATTTCTATCACTTTTTATTTTTGTCCAATAAAATTCCCCCTCAGTGGGTGACTTAGCCGCGAATCCGTTTCGCCTAAGTTTGTAAAAATCCTACCGAGTGGTGAGCCAGACTCCCACTCGGAGGCTTAGCCGCGAATCCGTTTCGCCTAAGTTTGTAAAAATCCTACCGAGTGGTGAGCCAGACTCCCACTCGGAGGCTTAGCTGCGAATCCGTTTCGCCTAAGTTATCAAAATCCTACCGAGTGG
>NC_041384.1:345245352-345257822 GCF_002162155.2 Triticum dicoccoides
CAGACTTTCACTCGGAGGCTTAGCTGCAGCCCTGTGCTCGCCTAAGTTGTAAAAAATCCTACCGAGTGAAGAGCAACCCTCTCACTCGGAGGCTTAGCTGCAGTCCAAGCACTCGCCTAAGTTATAAAAGTCCTACCGAGTGGTAAGCCAGACTTTCACTCGGAGGCTTAGCTGCAGCCCTGTGCTCGCCTAAGTTGTAAAAAATCCTACCGAGTGAAGAGCAACCCTCTCACTCGGAGGCTTAGCTGCAGTCCAAGCACTCGCCTAAGTTATAAAAATCCTACCGAGTGAGGAGTAAACCCCTCACTCGGAGGCTTAGGTGCAGCCCAATGCTCGCCTAAGTTATAGAAATCCTACCGAGTGGTAAGCCGGGCTTCCACTCGGAGGCTTAGCCGCAGCCCAGTGCTCGCCTAAGTGGACTAAAGAATAAGTCGATTGCAGTAAAGGCGCCTTGCTTTGAACCTGCAAAAGACATTTCGAGCCAAAAGCAATCGTATTCAAGCACCAAATTCAAGTTTGAATCGATATCTAAAAGAACCGAAAGTGCTCAGGCGTGAAGCCTGTTAAGGTTTATCGGTTACAATTTCACTCGGCATACCGAGGCAAATTTAAAGCGTCGAGCCAGAAGAAGTTTTTTACACCTCCTGTGGAGGGCTAGAAGGTGCAACGAATTCATCAAGGTCAATTCCGTCGGTGATCCGAGTGGCGGCCGCAAGGAAAGTTTCCATAAAGGACCTGAAGTCGTGTTTCTTGGTGTTGGCCACCCGAAGGGCCGCCAACTTTTCTTCTCGCGCATCTTTACAGTGGACTCGGGCCAGACACAGAGCAACATCTGCACCACACCGAGCCGAGGACTTCTTCCATTCCTGCACTCGACCAGGGATCGTGTTCAAGCGGGCCATCAGCGACTCAAGGTCATTCTGAAGTGTCTCCTCAGGCCAGAGCGTCGAGTCGATGTGAGATGTGGCGGCCTTCAGCCTTGCGAGATAGTCCACGACAGCTGCAACACGAGACTCCAGTCGGAAAACATCCATGGCAACTTCGTCGTTCACCGGAGAATTGACGGGGTCGAGGTTTGGCTCCAGCCGGCTAGTTTCTTCTTCAAAGTTTTGACAAAATTCTGCAAGGATGATCACTAAGTCAAGGGGATGGTCGAATGGAAAAACCACAATTGGAAATGTTTGCCGAGCATAGAGGTTTACCTTCAAGCATAAGAAACAACTTCTTGGCAAGACAACTCAGGAAGGCCTCCAGATCATTTTTCTTCCCAGTCAACTTACTGACTTGGTCGGTCAGGGCAGCTTTATCAGTTTTTAGTCGACTGACCTCCTTGTTGGCGATCCCAAGAGCAGCTTTCAGATTGGTATTGTCTTGTTCAAGCTTGGTGACTCAAGCTAACTTCTCGTCAGCAAGCTTGATCTTCTCAGTTAGTTCGAGGTCTTTCTTCTGTTGGGCCTCCCTTACCTTACCTGCAAGTTACAGCAAGATCAGATTTTAAAACAAGCAAGGGGAAAAGCAGTCGTCAGGGTCTCACCAAACATACCTTCGGTCTCCTCCTTTGCCTTCGTCAGCTTCTCCTGAACCAGCTTCAAGCTCAGCTCGAGTTGAGTGTGCTTGTTTTCTAGCTCAGAGTAGCGAGCCACAAGATCACAGGAGTTCTGCGAAGAACCAATCGACTAAATGTCAAATATAATTCACTTCCAAGTGAAAAAGGAAAAATCACACATTTCTAAGACTACAGCCGAATACAAGCATTCGACCGTAGTCTCGGGGACTACACCCAGTGGGTGCACTCAGCGTGCCCCCACTAATCCTGTTGAAGACAAAGTCGACCAGTCGACCTCAAAAAAAAGAAAAAAAGGGAGATGTATTCTTTAAGACTATAATCAACTGCAAGCAGTCGACCACAGTCTCGGGGACTACACCCAGTGGGTGCACTCAGCGTGCCCCCACCGGTTTGTGAAATCCAGTCGACATAGTCGACTGACAGAAAGATTGACATCATAAAGCCTAAGGCCGACTGCCAGCAGTCGACCTTAGCCTTGGGGACTACACCCAGCGGGTGCACTCAGCGTGCCCCCGCTAACACGGAGTTTAATCGACACACCCAGTGGGTGACTACTATAAATTCCGGAAAGGAAAAAGTTTTTTGGTAGCATATCCAACAGAACAAACGGTGGTCGACTGACCTGAACATTGCTTTGGAGGGCAGAACTGGCGTCATAAGCTGCCTGGCTCGCATCCCGGATGGTCTTCAACTGCTCCATCATGATTCCCGCTTGGCGTATCGCCTCCTTCGCCGCGCCAGCTTGGTCCTCTGGGACGTGGTGCGTCGTGAAGAGGGAGGGCTGCTGAGCACTCGTCAGTGGATCTGCGAAGGACACCGTGTGTCGAGTGGTGTTCTCTTCCTCCGCAATCAGAATCTCAGGCGCCGTCACATCCTGGGGCACCTTGCTGGCGGACGCTTTCCTACTCCTTCTGCGCTTCAGCGGTTCCTCATCCTCATCATCATCAGGGAGATTGATAACAGCATTGGGTGGAGCTACGGAGAAGAATCAGGATCAGAGATCGCGAGTCAGTCGACTAAAAACGGCGTTAAGAATATAGTACCTGGTTTTGAAGTTGCTGCGTCCTCCATCTCATGGTCATCAGCCCGGGCTGAGGTCTCAGAAGTAGCAGCACTGCAACTCCAAAGAATCAGTCGACTAACTTCAGCGACAGCCCAGGAAACCCTCACACATGGACACGAACGCGGCAAGATAGGCGATAGAATTTGGGGTAAAGTGGTGGAGCTGCGCTCCAAAGAAGTTCAAGAAGCCACGGAAGAAAATACTCGGCGGCAAAGAAAATCCACGATCAACATGGGTGGCCAAGAGCACACACTCACCCTCTTCTGGCTGGGGCTACCATTCCTTCCCCGGAAGCCTCGCGGCTCCATGAGGGATCAAGCCCTCGTTGGCCATGTCGAGGAGATCTTTTTCTGTGATGGTCGACTGGGTCCAGTCTCCTTGGACCCAGCCCTTCGGCAGGCGGGATCTCGACGAAGACCCATCGCGGCTGGTAGATCTCCCCTTCGCCTTCTCCGACGCTGACGCCTTCTTCGCACGTTCCAGCGCCGCCGTCTTCTCCTTGGCCATGGTTGCCGGCGAGATGCGCGAGGGGAAGTTGTGCGGGGGCAAGAGCGAGCGCGCTGGACGGAGACGAAGGGAGCAGAGAGAGAGAGAATGCTGAGGCACAGTACAAAAATCCTCGCCGGGCGCATTTATAAGGTCCCTTCCGAGTGGATGACAGGTGGGCCCGGTCGATCTAATCATATCCAGGAACAGTTATGCAGACGGGATACGTGGCGAAGAAAGCGGCGCGGAGATCGAGGCGTCTATGTCCTGTCCCATCCGAACGCCGCGGTCCGCTCCGCTTCGCGCGCGTCCCCAAATTTCGCATCCCGCGGAATCCGCGAACGGCAGATCAGTCTGTCAGACGCGGGGTTTCCCGCGATCCATCGCTCGGGGATCGTCGAAGCCCGAAAGATCACTCGACGAAAGAAGAGAATGGATCGAGTCGCCTGAAGACAAGTTGCTCACCATCGACGAAGAGATTCTTTGGTCCAGAACAACGCACGACCAGAGTGCAAAGGTTAATCGGAAACGACATCAACTCCTTCCTCACTCGAAGCCTCAATCCATTCGGGGGCTAATGATGGGGTCATGTACCTAGGGTAGGGTCATGGACCTGATCTAAGTACCTTACCCAAGGACACACTTAGCAGAGGTCGCCTTCCAGTCGACCAACGAGGGACTCACTCGACTGACTTGAAGGACTCGACCACGAAGACTCACTCGACCACCAGAAGGTCAAGAAACACTCTACACTGCAACGGCCTGTAATTAAGTAGACTTTATGGTAGTAAAGACACTTTATGTGGGGCGTTATCAGTAACGCCCCGGACTTAACTCACCTTAAACCCTCTCCTACGTGGGCTGACTGGGGTCCCGGCGCACTCTATATAAGCCGCCCCCCTCCACAGGTAGAGGGGTTCGGCACCTTGTAACTCATATACTCATAATCCACTCGACCGCCTCCGGGCTCCGAGACGTAGGGCTATTACTTCTTCCGAGAAGGGCCTGAACTCGTACATCCCTTGTGTTTACAACCTCTCCATAGCTAGGACCTTGCCTCTCCATACCTACCCCCCACTCTACTGTCAGGCTTAGAACCACGACAGTCATTTCTTTCAAGCATTTACTTCATTTTTCTATAGTTGAAAAACCAATAAACAAACGTTTGTGGTTGACTATTTCCACACATTTCATGGAAATATCTGCCCATTCCTTGTAAAAGGCATGAGAATTTACTAAATAGCACGAGCATGGTTTTCCATACTGTTCTTGTGCACCCTTTCATGCATCGATTGTTTGAACTTTAATCATGTGCATTAATTCCTAGAAAGTGCACATAATCCCCTAAATATGGTTAATGAACCCAGAAAAGGTGCCAAATTTGAACACGGTGATTTGCGGGGTGCATGTTCATCATAGAAAAAAACTCATGGACAAAGGACAAAGGAAATTTGGATTCCCCTTAAATCTGGGTGATTTTCCGCTCGAAACCATGAAACTTCCTCGATGATGGTTCGATTTATGAAAGGCGTGCATGACGACGTAAGGCAAACATTCTCAAATTTTTACTAGGGCACGGTGAGGGCATACCATGGCACCATGCTAGGTGTCATGTTTTCCAAGCATGTATTTCATTTTTCTATAGTTGATAACCCAGTAAACAACGCATTTGTGGTTGACTATTGCCACACATTTCCTTGAAATCTCTGTCCATTCCTTGTAAAAGGCATGAGAATTTACTAATAGCACAAGCATGGTTTTCCAGACCGTTCTTGTGCACCTTTTCATGCATCGATTGTTCGAATTTGAAATATGTGGATTAATGCATATAAAATGCACATAATCCCCTAAATATGGTAAATGAGCATGAAAAAATGCGAAATTTGAACACATTGCATTGGAGGGGGTATGTTGATCGTTGGAAAAAAATTGAATGACAAACTAGGACGGAAATTTGGATTCCCCTTCAATCTTGGTGATTTCCCCTCGAAACCATGAAACTTCCTTGGTGATGGTTCAATTTATGAAGGGTGTGCATGAAGACATAAACCAAACCTTCTCAAATTTTTACCAGGGAACGGTGAGGCTATACCATGGCACCATGCCAGGCGTCATGTTACTCAAGCACGTATTTCATTTTTCTATAATTGGTAACCCAGTAAATGACACACTTGTGGTTGAATATTGCCACACATTCCCTTGAAATATCTGCCCATTCCTTGTAAAAGGCATGAGAATTTACTAAATACCACGAGCATGGTTTTCCAGACCATTCTTGTGCACCTTTTCATGCATCGATTGTTCGAATTTAAATTATGTGGATCAATGCCTATAAAATGCACATAATCCCCTAAATATGGTAAATGAGCCCGAAAAATGCCAAATTTGAACATGTTGCATTGGAGGGGGTATGTTGATCGTAGAAAAAAACTGAATGAGAAACTAGGAAGGAAATTTGGATTCCCAACCCCTTTAGTCTTGGTGATTTCCCCCTCGAAACCATGAAGCTTCCTCGGTGATGGTTCGATTTATGAAGGGCGTGCATGACGAAATAAGCCAAACCTTTTCAAATTTTTACCAGGGCATGATGAGTCCATACCATGGCACCATGCCAGCCATCATGTTTTTCAAGCATGTATTTCATTTTTCTACAGTTGAAAAACCAATAAACGACGCGTTTGTGGTTGACTATTGCCACACATTTCTGTGAAATCTCTGCCCATTCCTTGTAAAAGGCATGAGAATTTACTAAATAGCACGAGCATGGTTTTCTAGACCGTTCTCGTGCCCCTTTTTCATGCGCCGATTGTTTGAATTTGAATTATGTGCATTAATGCCTAGAAAATGCACATAATCCCCTAAATATGGTAAATGAACCCAGGAAAATGCCAAATTTAAACACGGTGATTTACAGGGTTTATTTTCATCATAGAGAAAATCATGGACACAAGACAAAGGAAATTTGGATTCCCGTTCAATCTTGGCGATTTACTATTGCACACGATTCATCTCCGCCGCCTCTGCAAACCGTGTGTGTTCACCCACACATGCAAAAGGAAAAAGAAAACCCTCATCCACTTCATCCCCACCCACTCGCCGCGGACTCCTTCGCAACTCCGCACCTCATCAACTTCTATCGTGGCGGCCACCCCAAGCTCGACGGCTATTGTCGGCGGGCGGAGTTCACGCTCCAAACGGCACCGGATTTCTCCCCTACCGCTTGCCGCCGCCTATGTGCACCGACTTGCACCGACATTCTAGACTCTAGTCGATTTGGGTTTTCTGCGGGATTGGGCCGGGGATGTGCCCCATGTTCAATCTCACGCTACCACGGTTGGCATGGCCTAAACTTGTGAACATATACCGTCTATTGCTACATTTGGATAAAAGGTATGGTGCCACGTGCAGCCTAGATGTCGAAGCCGATTCCCCCTATATTAGGCAAATTTATGATGTATTGTTCATTCAGTTACTCTCATATTTGCATCAAATCTTTACATTATATATTTTTGTACTTTGCTTTCAGCTATATATTGATCGGTTCTATCAGTTACTCCCATATTTGCATCTTGCTTTGTTATTTCAATATATCTAATTTATGATCTTAATTTGCATTTCAAGCAGTACATCGCTTGCTTTGCAAGAATAGGAGTAGAAGGAAATCTTGATCTTTACATTTCTAATGACTCCATGGATGTCATATTGACAACGCAACATGGATTTACAATGACAGTTAGCGTAAAACTTGATAAGGATGGTCACTCCTATTTTGATGTGGACCTTTGGATAAAAATGTCTAAGTGTTATGAACTGAAAGCTGGCAATAAAATTCTAGTGCGTCCACCATAGCCTAGTCTAATTAACATGGAGGTTTACTTCCCCAATGTCATCAGCCGATCAAAGTCTGATCGAGGTTAGTGTCCTTTCAACTTTCTCCATGCTAGCATATTACTTAGCAAAATTGGGGTATTTGTTCTGACTAATTGATCACTATTTAGGCAACCAATTGTGATTTCATTTTCTGACTCCGTTCCTAGGCAGTAACAAATTCTAGTTTGCATTTTTGTAAGTTTTTTGTACACACAGAATCACACATGAATTAACTGTAGTAACTGTTTGTGTTATAATTTCTCATCGCAAACAGTTCATCCGAGTGGGCTGTTTGCCGCATATCACACACATCTTGTTTACACGAATCGTTTGTGTTCTTTTGGCTCATCGCAAACCATTCATCTATGTGAACTATATGCTGCATATCACACATAGGTTGTTAAGTTGATCCGTTTCTGTTGTGTTCCCTAATTGAAAACAGTTTGTCCAAGTGAGTTATGTGCCGTATATCACACACACCTAGATCTGGCTAACCGTTTCTGCGGCATTCCCTAATAGCAAACATTTCATCGGAGTGAACTGTATGCCGTATATCGCACACACCTTGATATGGCTGCTTGTTTCTGTTGTTCTATCTCATCACAAATAGTCCATATGGATCAACTGTATGCCCCGCATCGCACATGCAACTAAAATCTAAACTATGTTTGATGTCTCCGTCATCGCAAATGTTGTGCACCTTTTTTGATAGTTTTTTACATCCCCGTTTGTGATTAATGCATCGCACACAGTTTCGTCAAAGGGTCTCTGATCGTAGTGTCGCGTTAGCAGCATCCTGCAGTAGTGTGGTGATGCAGTTACGGTGGGTGCCAGCGACATGGAAGGAGATCTGAGGTGGCGAAAGACGGTCAGGAGTCGTGATGTCTAGTATGGTGGATGCTTTCTGTCGATGGAGCAGCTCAGGTGAGGTGGACGACGTCGTGGCAGGAGCAGGACACACCACACAAAGTTTTCTTCGACACCTATCTGTAACTGAATTAATTCTGGAAGGGCTCCTTTTGCTTGCATGATTCTAAAAACATAGGGATAGAAAAAACACCGGAATAGGATAGCAATGCATGTGGGAAACTAAGCATTTGTAAACACATGATTTCTGTCAACTTGGGTGTTTGGTTCACAGGAATTGGAAGAGGAGAGGAATGCAAATAAACATGGCCAAATTAAAGTGAAACCATATGAAAGTGTGTACAGTTAGAATGTTATTCTGCCACTAATGCACTTAGTCTTGTTTTCATGCATAGGATTTTGAAAAGTAGGTCCAGGTGGATGTTTTGTTCCAATCCTTTCAACAAAATGCATGAATAGTTGATTAGTAGGGTACCATAGGAAAATTTCCCATTGCTATGTTTTTCCTTCACTTTTTCCTTTGAACCAAAATAGCCCTAATGGATCGACATGGATGTATAGTAGTAAGTGATGCGACAAGTGTAAAACCACTTTGGCGTAGCCGTGTCGACCTCAGCATCATTGGGTTGGTCGCTAAAGAAGTTGTGGCAGAGGTGGCTGTTGGAGGTGTGGATGAAGATCTGAGGTGTCTATAGACGGCGTCCAGGGTACTGCTCTCAGTACAAAAAAAGACACACCCGTGAAATTTTTGGCTGACGATTTTTTTCCTGTCATGCTTATGACACTTCTATGACAATAATTGTGACAAAATCTGGTATCATCATAGATGTGGTGGGCTCCTACTTATATGACAAAAAATCATGACAAAAAATGGGCTTTTCGTCCTAGGCAGGCCAGAGACGCAGCTGCATGATATTCTTTGGGCCATCCATGACGGAAAAAGTCGTGGTAGAAGCAAGGGCAAGTAAAATATACGGTGGGTGGTCGGGGCCGAGCGATGCACGGAGGTTTGCGTGTTTCTCTCATACACGTACATGCGTGTGTGCGAGGTGTTGCGGTCTAACTGAACCCAAGCGAGGCATTGGGCTCTAACTGAACGCGAGCGATTGCACTAGCTACGTTACTGAACCCCGATCGATCCCTTGCTGTTAACAGAAATTGAGTGATTCCTTTGCTACTGCTGCTAACTGAAGCCGATCGAAGCTGCCTCTTGATGAACAGTTCCCATTGGGGGTTGGATGAACAGTTCCCGATGGGGGTTGGATGAACAGGATCCCGTGGTAGTAGAGGCCATTGTCGCTGGATGAACAGGACCCCGATCATGGAGGCGTGGGGGTGGATGAACAATAGCCGGTGGAGGGACCTCGTACGTGGAGTGCTGGTTGAACATGATGCCATGGAGGGGCTAGTTAAACAGGACCCCGTGGAGGGCTGGTTGAATAGTAGCCGGTGGAGGTTGGATGAACAGGACCCTGTGGAGGGCTGGATGAATTGTAGCCAAGGAGGCTGGATGAACAGGACCCCGTGGATGAACAGTAGCTGGTGGAGGCTGGAGGAAGTCGACGGTGGATGAACAGTAGCCCGTGGAGTCTTGTTTTACGGTACGCCACACCCCTCCCGATCAACAGGACCCCGTTTCGACCATAGGTGCTCCAACACTAGTCTGTTTCCTTCATTTTGCGGTATGCCACACCCCTCCCGATCAACATGACCCCGTTTCGACCATACGCAGTCGAGCACAAGTCCGTTTCCTCCATTTTGTGGTACGCCAGACCCTTCCCGATGAATAGGACCCCGTTTCGACCGTACACGATTGAACACAAGGCCCATTTCCTCCATTCAGCGGTACGCCAGACCTTGTTTCGGCTGTTCCGTCCAAGCCGGTTGGCTCCCGATGAACACGACGTATTCCGTTGCCTCCCGATGAACACGGCGCATTCCATTGCCTCCCCATGAACACGACGCAGTTTCTTTGTTCCGACCCAGCCAATTGGCTTCCGATGAACAGGATTAGTAGTCTATACGCGTTAGAGACCCCGCCCATATGTATGTACGTAGCCGTATTTACTGTCTTGCAGCGTGGCCGTACGTACGTGTACACGAAATAGACGGGACTGCGTGACATGCTACATTGGCGCCTCTACTTCAACACGTGCTGCTCCTTACTCGGCCACGGTATGTCGCTGCAGAGACACCGATCAACCGCTATGTACGTACACGTTCGTGACCGGACAGATAACGCTACCTTCGCTTCAACCTAGTGGGTCCCAGCTGTCAGGGGGTAAGAAGACAGTTCCTTCCGTGTGAAGATAAAGCCGGTGGGTTCCAGCTGTTAGGGGGAACGTTTTTTTTCGTGAACTACAGAGGCCCTTTCGGTAGGTCCGAGGTGTCAGGTGGAGGAATCATTATTTCACGCGTAATAAGGAGGCACTTCCTTGTGTGCGGGCATGGGCCCAGCTGTCAGCCTCTCCACTTGCAGTCCTCTTTTGATGGCTATCGTTCATTGATCGCGTTGACAACACCGTACCGCCCAAGAGCACCAAGGTGGTGGACGACAACGCGACCTAGGAAGGGAATGACCCGGAGCCAGGGAATATGCAGTAGTGGATGCCCACGCGGAGGGGAGTTCGAGGGTTGACTGCATCGGCTGCAGTTTGAGGCTGCCATCTCTGGAGAATAATAGGGGATGTGGATGAGTAGAGGGAAGGCCTGTCTAGTGGTAGTATGGTCAGGCGGTGAGGCCTGTGCGGCAGCACAGCCGGCCACGGGAGGCTGGAGCAGGCGGTACGGCAGGCGCAGGTTTGGGCGGCTGGAGCAACAAGACCAGAGGTTGAAGATGCAGCTTAGCTGTTGGATTAACATCGAACAGTCAGTGCAGCTAGAGTCGTTTATTGACTAAGTTGACAAAGCCCGACATATGTGTTAACTTAGTAGTCCCATAAGTCAGCCTCCAAATCTGATGGGTCCCAGCTAGTAGGGGGAATCAATTTATTTCGCGTAATAAGGTGGCACTTCCTTGTGTGCGAAGATGTTTTCTATTTTTTATTTCTTCTTTTTCGAGTTAGAATAAAAACAAAACAATTTAGCATCTTTAGTACAAGCTATATTTTCACGAAAAGGATCATAATAAAGCTGGTGGGTCCAAATTGTCAGGGAGAGGAAACTTTTTATTTCCACGGAATAAAGGAAGCACTTCCTTGTGTGTGAAGATGTAGCTAGTGGGTCAAACCTGTCAGGGGGAGAAATTATTTGTTTTTGCATGATACGTGGGCACTTGCTGCGTGCGGCCATGGGCGATGTGGGTCCCTAATGTCAGCCAATCCACGTACATGCCTTATCCGATGGCTGTCTTTTGTTGACAAGGTTGACCACGCCGCGCCGAGAGAACCAACACAGTGAACGATGGCGAGTATTACGAAGGGAATGACCTGGAGCCACCGAAGACATAGTAGTGGATGCCCACATGGAGGTGAGTATGAGGGTTCACTGGTTCGGCTGCGGTGTGAGGCTGCCATCGCCGATGAAGAACACGAGGTGTTGGTGAGTAGAGGAATGGCCTGGACGGTGTTTGGGAGTAGAGTGGGCCGGTGAAGCCTGCGCGGCAGCACAACCGGCCACGGGAGGCTGTAGCAGGTGGTACCGCCGGCGGTGGTTTGGGTGGTTGAAGCAAGAATATCCGAGATTGAATAAGCACTACAGTCGTTGGATGGATATCCAACAACCACTGCTGCTAGAATCGTGTCTTGACTTTAAGTTTACAAAGCCTTCCGTATGCCTTAGTAGGCCCACAAGCCTTCCGTACATGTCACTGACTATTGTTCTCAAAACAATAGTAGGCCCACAAGTGAGCATCACATCTGTGGCAGAGAACATATAGCCCATGTCACACCCTAGCTAGTCATGCATTAGAGTGTTGCATCATGTTTACTCTTTCATCAGAAACTTGAAATGGGGATCTGTGAAACCCTCAGAACCATTTTGAAAATGACCTAAATAAAAATTTCTCCAAAAGGGTCCAAGAAAATGCTCATGTTGCTCTCTGAAAATATTGGACAGAGATAAAAATCAAACCAATATTTTTAGTGGCTCATGGACATTTATTTTGGGCATTTGGAATAAATGCATAAATATTTGCATTGGAAATATATTAATTATATATATTAATATATGCCCAAATATTATGCCAATTATAAAAGAGCTCTGGAATAATATAAATAGCTCCTGCAAAAATTGGCATAAGTTAAATAAATGATTTAATATATTATTTAAATCAAAACAAATGTCAGAAATTAAAAAACAGAAAAATATATAACAGGAGGAGCTTACCTGGGCTCCTCCACTGTGCGGCCCAGCCCGCTGGCCGGCCCAGCCAGCAGCGGCCCAGCCCACCACTGCAGCTCTCCGTCGTCTTCCTCCCCTCGCCCCGAAGCTGCTGCGTGCTCGCGCGCGCACGGCCGCGCGGCCACCTCCTGCTTGCCGACGCGCTCCTGGCCGCGTGGACGACTCCCGCAGGCCGTCCCGATCCCCCCCCCCTGCTCTCTCTCACTCTCCCCCGGCTCTCCCCTCCTCTCCCTCGCTCTCTCTCTCGCCCGGCCGAACACCACCGTCGCCGCCGTT
>NC_041384.1:345262503-345278570 GCF_002162155.2 Triticum dicoccoides
AGGAGGATTCACGGACTCGCACCACTGCTGAGATGCTCGAGGATAAGGACCGTGAAAATCGGGCCTTAAGGTTAGAGCTCTTCAATACCCGTGCTGACCACTGGGCCACTTTGACTCGGTTCGCACCGGCGGTGCAAGCTGGATTCTCAGATATGCGCGATCTCTATCCTGTGAGATCTGCTCTGCCAGACGTGATGGTTTGGCGTGATGTAGGAGGCATCACCCCACCTCGCGGTCCCCGCAGGCCACCGTTTGTCGGTCCACGACCTCATCCTAGCCCCTATGGTCCACAAGCTCCGCGAGACCGTCTGTTTCCAGATGATCATGTTGAGCTCCCAGGCTATGGAGGTGACTTCTACGAGGACTACTACGGATCGGTCTGAGTTAGTGGTAGTATCACTAGTTCGCACTAGCTGTGTCGTCTATCGTCCCGCGTGACTCGTGGGATATGACGTAGTTTGTACTCCTTCCGGAGATGTAGAAAAATAATGTATAGGAGCTTGGAATGTCTCCGATGAGATGTAATCCTCTTTTCACCGTAATAGTACTTTGTTTGGTCTTGTACTAAACCCTGTATGGTGTGTATGACGATGGAATAAAAGAAGCAGTTTCTGTATCTACCATGTCATACGGATGATCATCTTGCATTCCGAGTTATTTCTTACATTATGAATCCTATGTCGGAATTTTACCATCCTGACTAAATCATTGTCTTGTTTACCTAGGATGGTCAACACGAGCGCTAACCCTGCTTCTCAAGAGCAGGCCGAAGGCAGTGAAGCCAGGGATGTAAATCTGCCTCATCCTCCTTCACTAGCCGAGGTGATGATGGAAGCTGAGAGAAACAAGCGGGAGACAAACCGTTTGTTGGAGCGTATTGAGCAGAATACAGCACACCATCAGAGGGCTAACGTGGTGTCACTCAGTGATTATCAAATTGCATCCACCCACGTTCCACCACTCCGTCGAGCCTCTCGACGCTGATGACTGGCTTCGCAGTATCTCTCATAAACTGCGTTCCGCGATGGTAGCGGAGGCTGACAAGGTCACCTTTGCTGCATATCATCTTGAAGGCCCCGCCAGTCTATGGTGGGAGAATTATGGAGCTATGCGCCCAGCGGGCCATGTCACTACTTGGGCTGAATTCAGCGAGGCTTTCCGTGAACATCACATTCCGGAGGGTCTCATGGACCGTAAACGTGAAGAATTTTGCAGTTTCACCCAAGGCCGACTTTCTGTGGATGCTTACAGCAGGGAGTTTGGTAATATCGCACGATATGCAACTGAGGAAGTGTCTACCGATGCCAGGAAGCAAGCAAGGTTCCGTAAGGGCCTTAGTCCTGAGCTTCGCTGCGACCTCCGTCTGCATGAGTGCACATCTTTTTCGAAACTTGTCAACAAAGCCATCAGTGCTGAAACTGGTCAGACTGACTATGACGCAACACGCAAGCATGGCCGTGACATGGGTTCCTCATCCGGTGCTGGTCCTCAGAAGCGCCGCGTGTGGGTACCCAACACTGCCCTGCCACCCAGGTTCACACCGAGGCCATCCTTCCAAGCGCCTCGCCCCGTTCAACAGTCTGCTCCAGCCAAGCCCTATGGGGGTCCAACTAACAATGCTCCTCCACGTACCAGTTCCGTGACTTGTTTCAAGTGTGGGGAATCTGGCCACTATATGCGTGAATGCCCCCAGACCAACCCAAATCAATCTGCTAAAGCTGTTGGCCGTGGCAAGCCGACAGGGAAAGTGTTTCATGCTAAACCGGTCACCGCTTCACGTGGCCATGTCAACTGTATCTCTGCCGAAGAAGCTCAAGAGGATCCCAACGTCGTTCTCGGTACGCTTCTTGTTAATTGCCACCCGGCATCTGTTCTTTTCGATACAGGAGCCTCTCATTCTTTTATATCTGAAAATTATGCTCGCTTGCATAACATCGCATTCGGTGATATGCCAACCTCTATGGTAATCCAAACTCCGGGATCCAAATGGCAAACTTCTAGAGTAAGCCATGGAAACGAAATCGAAGTCGACAGACTTGTTTTCCTTGCATCTTTGATAGCCCTTAAATTTTCAGATATCAATATCATTCTGGGTATGGACTGGATGTCAGCTCATCAAGCCAAAATTGATTGCTTCTCTAGGACTGTTCAACTCACCCATCCTTCGGGGAAGATAGTCAATGTCTTGACCCGAATAGCTAAGCGACAATTATATTCTCTTAACGCCAGCCCTTTGCCAGACCTTGAGGACGTTCCGGTAGTCCGTGACTTCCCGGGTGTCTTTCCAGAAGAATTGCCAGGTGTTCCACCTGACAGGGATGTTGAGTTTGTAATAGACCTCATTCCAGGAACCGTTCCGATTGCTAGAAGACCTTATAAGATGGCACCACTAGAACTAGCCGAGCTTAAGAAACAACTCGATGAGTCCTTGAAAAAGGGTTTCATCCGACCTAGCTCATCTCCGTGGGCTTGCCCCGTCCTATTCGTCAAGAAGAAGGATGGTACGGACCGGATGGTTGTAGATTACCGACTTGTCAACTTGGTCACAATCAAGAACAAATATCCGCTTCCCAGGATCAACGACCTGTATGATCAGCTCGCTGGATCCTCAGTCTTCTCCAAGATGGATTTGAGGTTGGGCTACCATCAAATCAAAATCAGAAACGGGGACATTCCTAAAATGGCCTTTGTTACTCGTTACGGCCAATACGAGTACACCGTCATGTCCTTCGGATTAACCAACGCTCCAGCCACCTTTTCTCGGTTAATGAACTCAATCTTCATGGAGTATTTGGATAAATTCGTCGTGGTTTACCTCGATGATATACTCATCTACTCCAAGAACGAGGAAGAACATGCCGAACATCTAAGGCTAGTGTTGCAGAAACTTCGAGAGCATCGCCTTTATGCCAAATTTTCTAAATGTGAATTCTGGTTGCCAGAAGTGACCTATCTGGGTCATGTAATATCTGGTAAAGGTATTGCTGTTAACCCTGAGCGAGTTCAAGCCGTCCTTAATTGGACTCCACCCGAATCGGTCAAGCAAGTTCGGAGTTTTCTAGGCTTAGCGAGCTATTGCCGTTGCTTTGTCGAGAACTTCTCCAAAGTTGCCAAACCTCTAACCGAACTCCTCAAGAAAGATAAGAAGTTCGAATGGACTCCACAATGTGAGCACAGCTTTCAGGAACTGAAAAGACGCCTGACTTCTGCTCCCGTACTGGTACCGCCAGACTTCTCCAAGGACTTTGTTATCTACTGCGACGCCTCGCGACAAGGACTAGGTTGCATTCTCATGCAAGATCGACACGTAATTGCCTACGCTTCACGACAATTGCACCCACATGAGGAGAATTATCCTACTCATGATCTAGAACTTGCAGCCGTAGTCTATGCACTTAAGACCTGGCGACATTACCTCCTCGGTAATCGTTGCGAAATATTCACTGATCACCAAAGTCTGAAGTATATTTTCACCCAACCGGATTTGAATCTCAGGCAGAGACGTTGGGTTGAATTGATCACCGACTTCGACTTAGGAATAACCTACACCCCAGGGAAAGCCAACGTCATGGCTGATGCGCTAAGTCGTAAATCTTATTGTAACAACCTGATGTTACAACAAAGTCAACCGCTTCTCCATGAGGAATTTCGGAAGCTTAACCTTCATATTGTTCCTCAAGGTTTTCTCTCCACCATGGTGGCAAAACCTACCCTTACGGATCAAATTATCAAAGCACAGAAGGTAGATCTGGGAATCTCCCGCATCAAGAGGAACATTCAGAAAGGAATTGCGAATTGTTTCTCCATTAATGATCAAGGAGTCGTATACTTCGGGAATCGACTAGTAGTTCCCAAAGTGCGCAACCTAAGGCGATTAATCCTTAAGGAAGCTCATGAATCTCTCACTATTCATCCCGGTAGTACTAAGATGTATCAGGACCTACGCCAGAGGTTCTGGTGGACTAGGATGAAGAGAGAAATTGCTCAGTATATTGCTAACTGCGACGTCTGTCGTCGTGTAAAAGCAGAGCACCAACGGCCTGCTGGCACCCTTCAACCCTTAGCTATTCCTGAATGGAAATGGGATAAAATTGGTATGGATTTCATTACCGGTTTTCCCAGGACCAAGAGAGGGAATAATGCTATTTTCGTCGTGGTCGATCGTCTTTCCAAAGTAGCCCATTTCCTACCTGTTCGAGAGAGTATAACCGCTAGTCAGCTGGCAGACTTATACATCTCCCGAATAGTGTCCCTTCATGGTGTCCCTTTGGAAATTAACTCGGATCGAGGAAGTCTTTTCACCTCTCGATTTTGGGAAAGTTTCCAAAATGCTATGGGAACCCGTCTTTCCTTTAGCACCGCTTTCCACCCTCAGTCGAGTGGTCAAGTGGAACGCGTCAACCAAATTCTAGAAGACATGCTTCGAGCCTCTGTTATCTCATTCGGAATGGATTGGGAGAAGTGCCTTCCATTTGCCGAATTCGCTTATAACAACAGCTATCAATCTAGCTTGGGTAAAGCCCCTTTTGAAGTTCTTTATGGACGACGGTGTCGAACACCCCTTAACTGGTCAGAGACCGGGGAAAGACAATTCTTTGGCCCGGATATGATTCAGGAAGCAGAAGAACAAGTTCGTATCGTTCGTGAAAAGTTGAAAACAGCCCAATCCCGTCAAAAGAGTCAATATGACCGAAAACATATGGCTATGACTTTCGAGGTTGACGAGAAGGCTTATCTTCGGGTCACCCCTCTGAAGGGAACCCATCGTTTCGGTATCAAAGGCAAATTGGCTCCTCGTTACATTGGACCTTTTCGCATTCTTGCCAAACGAGGAGAAGTTGCCTACCAGTTGGAACTACCTCCGCACCTCTCCAGAGTTCACGATGTCTTCCACGTTTCCCAACTCAGGCGTTGCTTCTCGGATCCTGTCCGTGAAGTGGACCACGAAACGCTTGATCTCCAGGATAATCTTACATATCGAGAGTACCCCATTCGTATCCTCGATCAGGCCGAGCGTACCACTCGATGCCAGAACATCAAGTTCCTCAAAGTACAATGGTCGCACCATTCTGAGGATGAAGCAACCTGGGAAAGGGAGGATCGTCTTCGACTCGAGTACCCCGCCTTCTTTCCGGAGGAACCCAAATCTCGGGACGAGATTCTTTTGAGTGGGGGTGAGTTGTCACACCCTAGCTAGTCATGCATTAGAGTGTTGCATCATGTTTACTCTTTCATCAGAAACTTGAAATGGGGATCTGTGAAACCCTCAGAACCATTTTGAAAATGACCCAAATAAAAATTTCTCCAAAAGGGTCCAAGAAAATGCTCATGTTGCTCTCTGAAAATATTGGACAGAGATAAAAATCAAACCAATATTTTTAGTGGCTCATGGACATTTATTTTGGGCATTTGGAATTAATGCATAAATATTTGCATTGGAAATATATTAATTATATATATTAATATATGCCCAAATATTATGCCAATTATAAAAGAGCTCTGGAATAATATAAATAGCTCCTGCAAAAATTGGCATAAGTTAAATAAATGATTTAATATATTATTTAAATCAAAACAAATGTCAGAAATTAAAAAAAAGGAAAATATATAACAGGAGGAGCTTACCTGGGCTCCTCCACTGTGCGGCCCAGCCAGCTGGCTGGCCCAGCCAGCAGCCGGCCCAGCCCACCTCCCTCCTCTGTCGTCTTCGTCCCGACAGAGGGAGGGGAGTGTGGCCGGCGCGCGCGCGCGCCACCGCGCCACGCCACCTGCTCGCCTGCTTGCCTGGCCTCCCCTCCTCGCTCGACGCCCTGGACGACGCCACGCCCTCCCCCCTGCTCTCTCTCACTCTCCCCCGGCTCTCCCCTCCTCTCCCTCGCTCTCTCTCTCGCCCGGCCGAACACCACCGTCGCCGCCGTTCGCCTTAGCCGCTGTCTCCGACCACCCCTCGCTCCCCCGACTAGCTCAGGAGCTCCGCCTCGACTCCCTCTTCCTCCCCACCGCTCCACAGCTCCCCGGAAGCCCTGCATCGCCGCCACGTCGCCGTTCCCCTCTTCGGGCTCCGACCACCGTCGCCGTCGAATTCGCCGTCTCCAGCGCGTCCCCGAGCCCGCTTCGACGCCCACTGCAACCGCGGTGAGCTACGCCACCGTTTCCCCCTCTCCTTCCCCTCGTTCCCTCACCGTAGCCACCTCCCCACCACGGCCGAACCTCCGCCGTCGCCGAGCTCGCCGTCGATGCAGCTCCGGTGACCATTTGGTCACCCCGGCGAGTCCAACGAGTTCGCAAGACCCCGTAGAGCATTCCTAGCGCCTCGCTTTGCTCGACTTCGAGCTCCAGCACCGTTCCCGTGCACGACCGAACCCCGGCGGCCGCAGCCGAGCTCGCCGCCGTCGACTCCGGCCACCCCGACCCCAACGGGCTCCGCCAAGAGCTGCGGGTTGGCCTCAGCTCCACTCCGGTGGTCTCCGCGGCCCCTCTGGTGGCCGAAATGACCAAAACCACTTCCGCCGCCGCGTCGGGCTCGCCGGCGACTAAACGCCGGCAGCCGACATCCACTTTGACCACGGGTGGGCCCTGGTTGACTCCCCTGAGTCAATGACAGGTGGGGCCCAGCCCTGTTAATTAAACAGGATTAGTTTTAATTAAGTTTTAATTAAAATAATCACCCTGACATGCGGGACCCACTATCAGGTTTGACCTGGACCAGTTCCGTTGACCTGCTGACGTCACACTGACGTCAGGCTGACGCAGTAATTGATTTTCTGGATTTAAATTAAATCAGGAAATTCCAGAATATTATTTAAACTTCAAAAATTCATAACTTTTATTCTGTAACTCCAAATTGGACAAATTATATATGAAAAATGATCAGAAAAATCCAATCTATCCATCTGTACTATTTTCATGCATGATCAAACAAGTTAAATTGATGTTTTAAGCAGAACAAGAAAAGGCACTTAAAAAGGCCATATTTGAATTTGGAATTTGAATCTTTGATTCAAATTTGTTCAAACCCTTCTAGCTTTAGTTGCATTAGCCCAATACACTCATATTGCCATGTTTCATGCATGCATCATATTGTTGCACATTGTTTGGTGATGCTTGTGTATCGATGCCCTTTGCGACAGGTTCTGTCCCCGAGGAGTACCGTGATTACCCTAACGAAGAACCGTATCCGTGCATCGAACCATCAGGCAAGCAACCAACCATTTGATCATATCGATACAATTCCATGTTCTCGCTCCTGCTCTCTTTTACTGCATTAAGACAACACGTTTCAAACTGCTGTGTGCTACGGTAGTTGAACCCATTTCCTCTGCATGACCTGTCATTGCCACAGTAACTAGATGAAACCCACTAGCATGTGTAGGAGTTGTTTGAGCCATATGTATGTGATGTTCCTACCTTGCTATGCCTGCTATGCTTAGAGTCGTGTCAGGTCTGGTTCATCTGGGTGATGGGCTAGAGTGAAATGTTTATGTCGGTAATGAGAGTGGTGTGGTGAACACGATTTGGTAAAGGTATCGATGAGAGGCCATGTAGGAGTACATGGTGGGTTGTTTCATTGAAGCCGACCTTAAGCACTGAGATCTGTATGCGTGATTTAAGATACAGCTACTACCATGCATTGGGCCCTGAAATATGACCCCGCTCGACTTCTTATTCACCCTAGCTCTCTGTCCAGGAGTTGCAAGTAGTTTCTGGTGTTTGTAGCCTACTGGAGGCCGTCGACAGCGCTGACCATAGGGGTGGGCTGTGATGCGGTAGGTACGTGGCACGGTGTACCGAATACCCGTTAGGTATCCCGGGAACCCTGTTCACATCGTTCGGGGCCGTATGGGAAACCTCGGCCGGACTCCCTGCGGATGGAACCTGAATAGGCGATAAACCTGGACTAGAGGCTTAAGTGTTTAGGTAGGTCGTGGTCTACACCCACGTCAGCTTTCGCTTGAAGTCTGCCGAGCACATGTCGTGTGCAGACGCTAAGTGGTGGAAACATGTATGAAGAAGTACACCCCTGCAGGGTTATCATAATCTATTCGAATAGCCGCGTCCGCGGTAAAGGACTACTTGGTTGCCTATACAGTTCATAGACAAGTAAATGGAAACTGTTAAAAGCCTCAAGATAAGTGTGAGTGCCGAGGATGGCTCTTCCGTAGGAAGACGGAGGTGGATCCTCGGTAGTGTATTGAATTGGTGAGTAGTGGACTCGTGTGCGCAAAACCATTTCAAGTTGGAGTATCGTAGGATAGCCTAGCCAAGAGTCAAAGCTGGCTTGCTGCAATAACTCCACCAACCCTTCTTGATACTATGCATGTATGTAGGATCTGATGTAAGTCTTGCTGAGTACCTTTGTACTCATGTTGCTATAATCCACATTTTTACAGAAGACGCTGCAACCCCTTCTGATGGGTTCTATGTAGACGTTGACATCAACGAGTAGGCTAAAGACCCAGGTGGTGACCCTGAGCTTGTGAAGGACCTTGTAGTATAGCTAGGCTTCCCAAGCCTCTTTTATTTTACTAGTTGTCTGTACTCAGACAAGCTACTTCCGCTGCTGGTTTGTATGACTGTATGACTTGTATGTTGGGTCGTGAGACCCGTACCTGTGTGTATGTTATGTATGGCTCCCTGAGCCTTAAATAAGTACTTGTGTCGTAGAGTCATGTTGTGATGCTTCGTTGTATTTGCACATATCGAGCATATTGTGTGTATGATTGAAATGCTTGGTATGTGTGGGATCTGACTATCTAGTTGTTTATCTTTAGTAGCCTCTCTTACCGGGAAATGTCTCCTAGTGTTACCGCTGAGCCATGGTAGCTTGCTACTGCTCTGGAACACTTAGGCTGGCCGGCATGTGTCCTTCTTCGTTCCTGTGTCTGTCCCTTCGGGGAAATGTCACGCTTTGAGTACCGGAGTCCTGTTAGCCCGCTACAGCCCGGTTTACCGGAGTCCTGCTAGCCCAGTGCTACAGCCCGGACCCACCTGCTGATGACCGACACGTTCGAAGCTGGGTCATGGATGCCTGTCCCTGTAAGTCTGTGCCACTTTGGGTTTACGACTAGTCATGTCAGCCCGGGCTCTTTATCATATGGATGCTAGCGACACTTTCATATACGCGAGCCAAAAGGCGCAAACGGTCCCGGGAAAAGGTAAGACGACACCCGTGGGGATACCGTGCGTGAGGCCGCAAAGTGATATGAGGTGTTACCAGCTAGATCGATGTGACATCGAGTCGGGGTCCTGACAGCGTTGGTAGCTTTAGTTGCATTAGCCCAACACACTCATATTGCCATGTTTCATGCATGCATCATATTGTTGCACATTGTTTGGTGATGCCTGTGTATCGTTATCCTTTACGACAGGATCTGTCCCCGAGGAGTACCGTGACTACCCTAACGAAGAACCGTATCCGTGCATCGAACCATCAGGCAAGCAACCAACCATTTGATCATATCGATACAATCCCATGTTCTCGCTCCTGCTCTCTTTTACTGCATTAAGACAACACGATTCAAACTGCTGTGTGCTACGGTAGTTGAACCCATTTCCTCTGCATGACCTGTCATTGCCACAGTAACTAGATGAAACCCACTAGCATGTGTAGGAGTTGATTGAGCCATATGTATGTGTTGTTCCTACCTTGCTATGCCTGCTATGCTTAGAGTCGTGTCAGGTCTGGTTCATCTGGGTGATGGGCTAGAGTGAAATGATTATGTCGGTAATGAGAGTGGTGTGGTGAACACGTTTTGGTAAAGGTATCGATGAGAGGCCATGTAGGAGTACATGGTGGGTTGTTTCATTGAAGCCGACCTTAAGCACTGAGATCTGTATGCGTGATTTAAGATACAGCTACTACCATGCATTGGGCCCTGAAATATGACCCCGCTCGACTTCTTATTCACCCTAGCTCTCTGTCCAGGAGTTGCAAGTAGTTTCTGGTGTTTGTAGCCTACTGGAGGCCGTGGACAGCGCTGACCATAGGGGTGGGCTGTGATGCGGTAGGTACGTGGCCGGGTGTACCGAATACCCGTTAGGTATCTCGGGAACCCTGTTCACATCGTTCGGGGCCGTATGGGAAACCTCGGCCGGACTCCCTGCGGATGGAACCTGAATATGCGATAAACCTGGACTAGAGGCTTAAGTGTTTAGGTAGGTCGTGGTCTACACCCACGTCGGCTTTCGCTTGAAGTCTGCCGAGCACATGACGTGTGCAGACGCTAAGTGGTGGAAACATGTATGAAGAAGTACACCCCTGCAGGGTTATCATAATCTATTCGAATAGCCGCGTCCGCGGTAAAGGACTACTTGGTTGCCTATACAGTTCATAGACAAGTAAATGGAAACTGTTAAAAGCCTCAAGATAAGTGTGAGTGCCGAGGATGGCTCTTCCGTAGGAAGACGGAGGTGGATCCTCGGTAGTGTATTGAATTGGTGAGTAGTGGACTCGTGTGCGCAAAACCATTTCAAGTTGGAGTATCGTAGGATAGTTTAGCCAAGAGTCAAAGCTGGCTTGCTGCAATAACTCCACCAACCCTTCTTGATACTATGCATGTATGTAGGATCTGATGTAAGTCTTGCTGAGTACCTTTGTACTCATGTTGCTATAATCTACATTTTTTACAGAAGACGCTGCAACCCCTTCTGATGGGTTCTATGTAGACGTTGACATCAACGAGTAGGCTAAAGACCCAGGTGGTGACCCTGAGCTTGTGAAGGACCTCGTAGTATAGCTAGGCTTTCCAAGCCTCTTTTATTTTACTAGTTGTCTGTACTCAGACAAGTTACTTCCGCTGCTGGTTTGTATGACTGTATGACTTGTATGTGGGGTCGTGAGACCCGTACCTTTGTGTATGTTATGTATGGCTCACTGAGCCTTAAATAAAGTACTTGTGTCATAGAGTCATGTTGTGATGCTTCGTTGTATTTGCACATATCGAGCATATTGTGTGTATGATTGAAATGCTTGGTATGTGTGTGATCTGACTATCTAGTTGTCTATCTTTAGTAGCCTCTCTTACCGGGAAATGTCTCCTAGTGTTACCGCTGAGCCATGGTAGCTTGCTACTGCTCTGGAACACTTAGGCTGGCCGGCATGTGTCCTTCTTCGTTCCTGTGTCTGTCCCTTCGGGGAAATGTCACGCTTTGAGTACCGGAGTCCTGTTAGCCCGCTACAGCCCGGTTTACCGGAGTCCTGCTAGCCCAGTGCTACAGCCCGGACCCACTTGCTGATGACCGACACGTTCGAAGCTGGGTCATGGATGCCTGTCCCTGTAAGTCTGTGCCACTTTGGGTTTACGACTAGTCATGTCAGCCCGGGCTCTTTATCATATGGATGCTAGCGACACTATCATATACGTGAGCCAAAAGGCGCAAACGGTCCCGGGAAAAGGTAAGACGTCACCCGTGGGGATACCGTGCGTGAGGCCGCAAAGTGATATGAGGTGTTACCAGCTAGATCGATGTGACATCGAGTCGGGGACCTGACAGCCCATTTGCGATTTGTAATAGTGTACAACCTATTTTTGAATTCTAATGGAATTTACTACAACCCATTTACAATCTGTTAAAGTTGCAGCCCATTTTCTAGCCAGGACAATGATTAATAATTTCAACCAACCACAGTCAGATTAAATATAATTTCAAAATGAATTTGTATTAGGTAAAAATCTAAAGAAATACTACGCGTGCAATAAGTAATGAAATTAAAATTTCCAAATTCAAACAATACTATTTTTGAAACTAATTACCTGTTTGGTGTGTTTTTGTATATTTACAACCCAGTTTTTATAATTACATCCCATTTATTACTAAAAGCCCATTTCTTGAAGCCCATTTTCTTGTTAGGCCTAATGCATCCCTCATAGGAAAGATTTACAGTCTGGCGGGGCGGAGAATAACTAGTTGACTTGGGTTGGGTATTCCGCAAAAAAGTATAGCTAGGCTAGCCATTTTCACCTTGAAAAAAATAATATCTGGGTTGGATATTTGGTCGACATAAAATAATAGCCTAGGCTAGACGGGCCACAACCTTCCCAGTTGATACCCTGCTCCTCTGAACAACAACAAAAACATCACTCAAGAAAAACGTCGTTTACACCTAAAAAAAATATTGCTCGAGCTGTCGTGTCCCAACTGTCGACCGCTCCATGTGCAATTCTCTCATATATTGACTATATAGGTTGACAATGGTGTGGGATCGTGATGTCAGGAAACCAGGAGGAAGCAAAAAAAATTATAGTTGTATATAATAAGGAGGAACTTGCGTACGTATGGCTATGACCCTAGTGGGTCCCTACTGTCATCCTGTCCAAATAAAGTCATCTCCTAATTCCTCATGTTCATTGACCATGTTGACAATGCTCAGCGCAATAGCGAGCGCAACAACTCGAAGGACGACGGAGAGGGCCTCGTGGGCCCTATGGATAGTCTGATACAGTGTCCGCTGCTCATTCAGGAAGCCAGGATCATCGGACACCTATGAGCACCTTTGAGAGACTGAGACGACATGAAACGGTAAGGCCGCGCTTGGGAGCTCTGGATTGTTTCACACCTATATTAAGATACAAGTGTAATTTACTCGTCATCGGAAACAACACATAAAATACAGGCGTAATGAAACCGAGGGCCCGAGGTCTGTAACGAAAACCGGCAAGTTACGGGTGTAATTTGAGAGACCAGTGTATATTTTACTAGTCGAAATCGACCAACCAAGCGCTTCACCCAATACCATCTTCTTTTATTTACAAGCATCAGTTTTACAAGCGGTTTTGGTTGGAAAACAACGATCCAATCACAGCCTAAGATGATGAGTTGGTCGGAAGATCATATGGTTTCACCTCTAACCTACTCGAGTTGTCGTATAGGCGATGAATGAAACATAAGACAATTAACTTCTTAAGCACAGAAACAACAGAAGAGGATGATCTTCTTAACATGCAAATCACAAGCATTAGATCAATATGCAAAACAATATGAAGCATTATTCTCAGGAGGCATGGTGAATAGCTCGTGATACTGCATGCCACAACATTCCAAGCTTAACTTTGAAATCAAACTCACAAGGCCTGGCATTACATAGACAACATTCAGAACAAACTCTTAAAATACCTTACATAAGTCAACATTCATGTGACTATGCATCTCAACAGAGTAAATATTTACTTCTGAACTGAAGATAGGAATAGGAAAAAACCATCGACGTTGCTCACAGCAAAGGGCGTCCCACTCAAAAATATCAAATGCATGTCTTCTGGCTAACATCAATGAGCAAAAATTTGACAAGATTTTCCAATTCCAATATATTAAACTAATGTCTTCTTGCTAACATCAATGATTAAACTTTGACAAGCTTTTCCCATTCAAAATATGTAACTGAAGGAAATATTCCCTAGAGGCAATAATAAAGTTATTATTTATTTCCTTATATCATGATAAATGTTTATTATTCATGCTAGAATTGTATTAACCGGAAACATAATACATGTGTGAATACATAGACAAACAGAGTGTCACTAGTATGCCTCTACTTGACTAGCTCGTTGATCGAAGATGGTTATGTTTCCTAACCATAGACATGAGTTGTCATTTGATTAACGGGATCACATCATTAGGAGAATGATGTGATTGACTTGACCCATTCCGTTAGCTTAGCACTTGATCGTTTAGTTTGTTGCTATTGCTTTCTTCATAACTTATACATGTTCCTATGACTATGAGATTATGCAACTCCCGTTTACTGGAGGAACACTTTGTGTGCTACCAAACGTCACAACGTAACTGGGTGATTATAAAGGTGCTCTACAGGTGTCTCCGAAGGTACTTGTTGGGTTGGCGTATTTCGAGATTAGGATTTGTCACTCCGGTTGTCGGAGAGGTATCTCTGGGCCCTCTCGGTAATACACATCACTTAAGCCTTGCAAGCATTGCAACTAATGAGTTAGTTGCGGAATGATGTATTACGGAACGAGTAAAGAGACTTGCTGGTAACGAGATTGAACTAGGTATTGAGATACCGACGATCGAATCTCGGGTAAGTACATACTGATGACAAAGGGAACAACGTATGTTGTTATGCGGTCCGACCGATAAAGATCTTCGTAGAATATGTGGGAGCCAATATGAGCATCCAGGTTCCGCTATTGGTTATTGACCGGAGACATGTCTCGGTCATGTCTACATAGTTCTCGAACCCGTAGGGTCCGTACGCTTAAAGTTTCGGTGACGATTATATTATGAGTTTATGTGATTTGATGTACTGAAGGTAGTTCAGAGTCCCGGATGAGATCAGAGACATGACGAGGAGTCTCGAAATGGTCGAGACGTAAAGATCGATATATTGGACGACTATATTCAGACGTCGGAAATGTTCCGAGTGATTCGGGTATTTTCGGGGGTACCGGGGAGTTACGGGAATACGAGGAAGAAGTAATGGGCCTCATGGGCCAAGTGGTGGAAGAGAGGAGGCAGGGTGCGCGGCCCCCCTAGCCCAAACCGAATTGGACTAGGGGGCCGGCCCCCTTTCCTCCTTTTCCTCCCTCTCCTTCCTTCTCCTTCTCCTCCTTCCTTTCCTCCTCCTAGTAGGAGTAGGAAAGGGGAGTCCTACTCCTACTAGGAGGAGGACTCCTCCTCCTGGCACACCCATAGAGGGCCGGCCGGCCTCCCCCTTGCTCCTTTATATACGGGGGTAGGGGGGCACCTCTAGACACACAAGTTGATTAGTTGATCGCTCCCAGCTGTGTGTGGTGCCCCCCTCCACCATATTCCACCTCGGTCATATCGTAGCGGTGCTTAGGCGAAGCCCTGCGTCGGTAGCAACATCATCACCATCACCACGCTGTCGTACTGACGGAACTCTCCCGTGAAGCTCCGCTGGATCGGAGTTCGTGGGACGTCATCGAGCTGAACGTGTGCTGAACACAGAGGTGCCGTGCGTTCAGTACTTGGATCGGTCGGATCGTGAAGATGTACGACTACATCAACCGCATTGTGCTAACGCTTCCGCTTTCAGTCTACGAGGGTACGTGGACAACACCCTCCCCTCTCATTGCTATGCATCACCATGATCTTGCGTGTGCGTTGGAATTTTTTTGAAATTACTACGTTCCCCAACAACAATGCCTATGATTGTCGAACGGGCAGGGTTTGTCATCAGTTTTGTCACATCCCTAGGTCTACCTTGTGCTAGGCTAGCACTTGTGTGTGCATCATGTCTATTTTCTGAAAGTTAAAATGAGGAAAGCTGAAAGCCTCAGAAATCATTTATAAAAATGATCAACATTAAAAAAATATCTTCAAATAAGTCCAAGAAAATGTTCTTGTTCATATATGAAAATATTGGCACGAGGTAAAATTCAAACCAATATTTTTGGAATCTCAGAAATACTTATTTTGGGACTTTGAATTAAATCAGTAAATATTTGGATTGTATTTATATTTACTATATATTAACTATAAGTCCAGAAATTCTGAAACTCCATGTGTGACTTTGGTTTTGTCCATTTGATCCGCATGCAAATTTTCAGAAGCTTATAAATTGATCTGGTATTTAAATCAAATCAAAACAGACAACGGAAAATTAGAAAATAGAAAGAATTAGAAAGAGAGAGAGAGAGAGAGAGAGAGAGAGAGAGAGAATACCTGGCGCTTACCTGGCAGGCCTGGCTCTGTAGCAGCTCACCAGGCCCATCTACCAATCGTCTCCCACCTCTTGCCAGTGGGCAGGAGGGCGCGTGCTCGCCGCGCGCCAGCACACGCGCAGCCAACTCCTGCTTGCCGACGAGCCCCTGGAAGCATGGACGACTTCCACGTGCCATCCCGATCCTGCTGACCGCCTCGCTCACTCTCCCTCTTCTCTGGCTCTCTCACTCACGCACACCCGAGCACGGCCGTCGCCGCCGCTCGCTGCCAACGCGCCCACCGAGCTCGCCTGACCTCCCCACCATATCCCTAGGCTCCGCCGCGGATCTGCACATCGACGAGAAGAACAAAACAAGCCCGGGAGCCCTTCAACCTCACCATCACTGTCGTCCTCATCCTCGGGAGCCGACCATCGCCGTCGTCGA
>NC_041384.1:345279050-345284918 GCF_002162155.2 Triticum dicoccoides
TCGTGCTCAAGCTCTAACCGTGCCTGCCACCGCACCTCAGAGCTCCCCGCCGCCGTCCATGTCGCGGCCGAGCCTAGAGCTCGAATCACGCCGACCTGGGCATGTTTTCGTGTTAAGAAGCTCCCCGGCAAGCTAACACCACCACTCGCACCTCCTACCTTGCGCTATAGCCTCGTCCCGGCCAACCCCATGCTCTGCTCGCCGCAGCTGAGCTCGTCGCCGCCTACTCCGTCCACTCCCGCCCGAACCACGGCCACCAACAGAGGCGTCACGCTCCCCTCTTTCGAATGCGCCCCCCACACATCGGATGGAGGGAAATAGAGCAAACCCGACGTGGGCACTGCCGCGGTCTGTGGTCGCCGGCGGTTAAACACCGACAGCTAACGTGGCACCATTAACTTAGGTACTAATCTGGTTTAGTTAGTGCTTGATACATCTCCAACCTATCTATAATTTTTGATTGCTCCATGCTATATTATCTTCTGTTTTGGACATTATTGGGCTTTATTATCCACTTTTATATTATTTTTGGGACTAACCTATTAACCGGAGGCCCAGCCCAGAATTGTTGTTTTTTGCGTATTTTAGGGTTCCGAAGAAAAGGAATATCAAACAGAGTCCAAACGGAATGAAACCTTCGGGAATGTGATTTTTGGAACGAACAAGATCCAGGAGACTTGGACCCTACGTCAAGCAACCAACAGGGAGGCCACGAGGTAGGGGTGCACGCCAGCCCCCCAGGTGCGCCCTCCACCCTCGCGGGCCCCCTGTTGCTCCACCGACGTACTCCTTCCTCCTATATATACCTACGTACCCCCAAATGATCAGATACAGAGCCAAAACCCTAATTCCACCGTAGTAACTTTCTGTATCCACGAGATCCCATCTTGGGGCCTCTTTCGGAGCTCCGCCGAAGGGGGCATCGATCACGGAGGGCTTCTACATAAACACCATAGCCTCTCGAATGAAGTGTGAGTAGTTTACCTCAGACCTTCGGGTCCATAGTTATTAGCTAGATGGCTTCTTCTCTCTTTTTGGATCTCAATACAAAGTTCTCCCCCCTCTCTCGTGGAGATCTATTCGATGTAATCTTCTTTTGCGGTGTGTTTGTTGAGACCGATGAATTGTGGGTTTATGATCAAGTTTATCTATGAATAATATTTGAATCTTCTCTGAATTCTTTTATGTATGATTGGTCATCTTTGCAAGTCTCTTCGAATTATCAGTTTGGTTTGGCCTACTAGATTGATCTTTCTTGCAATGGGAGAAGTGCTTAGCTTTGGGTTCAATCTTGCGGTGTCCTTTCCCAGTGACAGTAGGGGCAGCAAGGCACGTATTGTATTGTTGCCATCGAGGATAACAAGATGGGGTTTTCATCATATTCATGAGTTTATCCCTCTACATCATGTCATCTTGCTTAAAGTGTTACTCTGTTCTCTTGAACTTAATACTCTAGATGCATGCTGGATAGCGGTCGATGTGTGGAGTAATAGTAGTAGATGCAGGCAGGAGTCGGTCTACTTGTCTCGGACGTGATGCCTATATACATGATCATACCTAGATATTCTCATAACTATGCTCAATTCTGTCAATTGCTCAACAATAATTTGTTCACCCACCGTAAAATACTTATGCTCTTGAGAGAAGCCACTAGTGAAACCTATGGCCCCGGGTCTGTCTTCATCATATTAATCTTCCAACACTTAGTTATTTCCTTTGCTTTTTTACTTTGCTTTTATTTTACTTTGCATCTTTATCATAAAAATACCAAAAATATTATCTTATCATATCTATCAGATCTCACTCTTGTAAGTGACCGTGTAGGGATTGATAACCTCTTATCGCGTTGGTTGCGAGGATTTATTTGTTTTGTGTAGGTGCGAGTGACTAGCGCGTAGCCTCCTACTGGATTGATACCTTGGTTCTCAAAAACTGAGGGAAATACTGACGCTACTTTGCTGCACCACTCTTTCTTCTTCAAGGGAAAACCAACGCAAGTGCTGAAGAGGTAGCAAGAAGGATTTCTGGCGCCGTTGCCGGGGAGGTCTACGCAAAAGTCAACATACCAAGTACCCATCACAAACCCTTATCTCCTGCATTACATTATTTGCCATTTGCCTCTCGTTTTCCTCTCCCCCACTTCACCCTTGCCGTTTTATTCGCCCTCTCTCTCTATCCTCCCTCTATTTCTCTATTTTCCCCTTTTTGCCCGTTCCTCGTTTGCTTGTGTGTTGCATTGCTTGCTTGTCACGATGGCTCAAGATAACACTAAATTGTGTGACTTTACCAATACCAACAAAAATGATTTTATTAGCACTCCGATTGCTCCTCTTACCGATGCTGAATCTTGTGAAATTAATGCCGCCTTGCTAAATCTTGTCATGAAAGATCCGTTTTCCGGCCTTCATAGTGAAGATGCCGCTACCCATCTAAATAGCCTTGTTGATTTGTGTGATATGCAAAAGAAGAAAGATGTTGATAATGATATTGTTAAATTGAAGCTATTTCCTTTTTCGCTTAGAGATCGTGCTAAAGCTTGGTTTTCATCTTTGCCTAAAAATAGTATTGATTCTTGGAATAAGTGCAAAGATGCTTTTATCTCTAAGTATTTCCCCCCCGCTAAGATTATCTCTCTTAGAAACGATATTATGAATTTTAAGCAACTTGATCATGAACATGTTGCACAAGCTTGGGAGAGGATGAAATTAATGATACGTAATTGCCCAACACATGGTTTGAATTTGTGGATGATTATACAAATTTTTTATGCCGGATTGAATTTTGCTTCTAGAGATCTTTTAGATTCGGCCACGGGAGGCACTTTTTTGGAAATCACTTTAGGAGAAGCTACTAAACTCCTAGATAATATTATGGTTAATTATTCTCAATGGTACACTGAAAGATCTACTAATAAAAAAGTGCATGCGATAGATGAAATTAATGTTCTGAGTGGAAAGATGGATGAACTTATGAAATTATTTGCTAATAAAAGTGTTTCTTCTGATCAAAATGATATGCCTTTGTCTACATTGATTGAGAATAATAATGAATCTATGGATGTTAATTTTGTTGGTAGGAACAATTTTGGTAACAATGCGTATAGAGGAAACTTTAATCCTAGGCCTTATCCTAGCAATTCCTCTAATAATTATGGTAATTCCTACAACAATTCTTATGGAAATTTTAATAAGATACCCTCTGATTTTGAATCCAATGTTAAAGAATTTATTACTTTGCAAAAGAATTTTAATGCTTTGGTTGAAGAAAAGTTGCTTAAGATTTATGAGTTGGCTAGGAACGTTGATAGAATTTCTCTTGATGTTAATTCTTTGAAACTTAGATCTATTCCTCCTAAGCATGATATCAATGAGTCTCACAAATCCATGAGAATTTCCATTGATGAGTGCAAAGAAAGAACCGCTAGGATGCGTGCTAAGAAAGATTCCTTTATAAGAGCGTGTTCTTCTAGTTTCCATGATAATAAAGATGAAGATCTAAAAGTTATTGATGTGTCCCCTATTAAATCTTTGTTTTGCAATATGAATCTTGATAATGATGGGACTGAATATGATCCACCTTTACCTAGAAGGCATTCCAAAAATTCGGAGTTTTTAGATCTTGATGCTAAATTTGATAAAAGTGGGATTGAAGAGATCAAAACTCTAGATGTTAATGAACCTACTATTTTGGATTTCAAGGAATTTAATTATGATAATTGCTCTTTGATAGATTGTATTTCCTTGTTGCAATCTGTGCTATATTCTCCTCATGCGTATAGTCAAAATAAAGCTTTTACCAAACATATCGTTGATGCTTTGATGCAATCTTATGAAGAAAAACTTGAGTTGGAAGTTTCTATCCCTAGAAAACTTTATGATGAGTGGGAACCAACTATTAAAATTAAAATTAAAGATCATGAATGCTATGCTTTATGTGATTTGTGTGCTAGTGTTTCCACGATTCCAAAGGCTTTGTGTGATTTGTTAGGTTTCCGTGATTTTGATGATTGCTCTTTAAACTTGCACCTTGCGGATTCCACTATTAAGAAACCTATGGGAAGAATTAATGATGTTCTTATTGTTGCAAATAGGAATTATGTACCCGTAGATTTGTAGCGACTAGACCTCAACCAGTCTGATCTCTGTGCTCCGGTGTCATCCCTGGATCAGTAATGCTGACACCACACAGTACTCGGAGGATTTATAGCAGAGTAGCAATCACACACTTCTTACATTGAGTGTCTCAAAAGAGAACTTATTACAATAAATATGGCTTAAGGCCATCTAATAACGATAACAGCGGAAGGCTTGGAAGATAAGCGAGTCCATCAACTCCAACGGCATCACTGAGTATAGAACCACGACCTAAAAACTCCTTAATCGTCGTCTGAAAAGTCTGCAATATTAACGTTGCAGCCCGAAAACGGGTCAGCACATGGAATATGCTGGCAAGGTAACACATAGAGAGTAATGGAATGAAACAGCTATACTATATGCATATTTGGCTGGTGGAAAGCTCTATGGTTACAGTTTTTGCGTAAAGCCAATTTTTCCCTACTTCAAAGTAATAAATTTAATTACTATCATGGTGGTTGTTAAACATTGAGAATGGTTGACAGAATTCTCAATCCCAATTAAAGTAACATCATTAAACCCAACAAAATTAACTTTAGAGTAACATGTTGAGATTCACATGAAAATCCAAGTACTAGATACTCAAGATGTCCATAACCGGGGACACGGCTAACCATGATTAGTTTATTTCACTTTGCAGAGGTTTGCACACTTTTCCCCACAAGACTCGATCGCCTCCGTTTGGTTTCTCGCACTACAGGGTGTTTGAGAAGACGGATGACCGAGACATAGTCTTTCAGAAGTGCTAGCACCTTACGATCGGGTAGACCATACCACCTACATCCCCTACATCTGCTAGTCTACCACTGTAAGAGTTCGCACAACTTAGTCAACTATGCCAGAGCCCATAATGGCTTGTGGCTGCACACGGAAGTTTCTAGTATGAATAATCTCATGATCCCTTTTAGCCTGGGTGGCGGTCCAAAAGAAAAAACAGGCAAGTCCTGGAAACCCCAGGTGCCTCAATCCACCCAGATGTGTGTTTAAGTTGCCACCTTAGATAAACCATTAATTATCAACCTCACATCTGTAATGGATTTCACTCACCCAATCCACGTCTACTAGCATAGCATGGCATAATAAGCAAACGTAGAAGTAACTCCCGAAGGTTTGATAATAAACAGGTAATAGGTACTACCTCATCTACTTCTCATCCCACAATTTAATTAGATCCTAATCATGCAATGTGTGAGAATTGATCTAATGCAATAAAACTGGGTTGTAGAAAAAGGTATGATCAAAGTGTTACCTGCCATGCTGATGATCCGCGAAACCTAGAGATTCAACGTAACAGGCGGCGCACTCCGGGTATTCTATCGCAAAACAAACAAGCATACAATAAGTACTCATCTAATGCATAGGTAAAACTCAAATAGAAATCTAACCAGAAAGTTCAACTTAAGAACCCTGGTTGGCAAAAAGAATCAAATCGAACGAAACAAAAGAAGTCAAACGGCGAAAGAAAACAACTTCGTTCTAGTAATCTGGATCTAAGTCAAATTTTACAGTAGCAAAACATGTTTAATTTGATTATTCGGAAAGAGGGTTTCGAGACGAAACTCCAGGCGCTTGAATTGCCTGATTCCGATAAACGAGTGAAAAGTTATACTAAAACGAAAATCGGATCAGAAATCGCGATCAGAAAATAACCGCGAAAAACCCGACGAAAAAGAAAAACAACGAACAGATTTTTTTTAAACGGCACGGAAAACAAGGCGGCGGCGAACCTCGGGCG
>NC_041384.1:345285614-345310363 GCF_002162155.2 Triticum dicoccoides
CGTGCTGCTCCGGCGAGTCGGCGGCGAGGCGGCGGCGGTGGCGGGCGGGCGGCGGCGGCGGCGGCTAGGGTTAGGGTTAGGGTTTCGGGGTTGGGCGGCTAGGCTCTCTCTCGGGCCGGGGCGGCGGCTTATAAAGCCTCGGACGGCGGTGTCCTGGCCGAGTACGGCCCATAGTCGGTTCCGCGTTTTTTTTAAATTCCGCTCGGAAGAAAAATAAAAAGAAATGCTAAACGGACTCCAAAAATCACGATATAAATTTTCCCGGGTTTCTAAAATCAAGTCCGATAAAGTGAACATTTATTTGGGCCCTAAATGCAATTTTGAAAAACGCGCATTTTTTCCTAAATTCAAATAAAAATACCGAAAAACTCCAAAATAAATCTTATTTGATTTTTTTATTAAATCCTCAATATTTCTATATTTTGGGAAAGTCATTTTATTCCCTCTCTCATATTTTTGTAATAGAAATAATTGATGATAAAATAAATAAAATCAAATGATCCTGTTTACATAATTTGAGAAAACTCAAATATGTAAATAACGAAATCCCCAACTCTCTCCGTGGGTCCTTGAGTTGCTTAGGATTTTCTAGGATCAAAACCAAAAGCAAAATAAAATATGATATGCATGATGACCTAATGTATAACATTCCAAATTGAAAATTTGGGATGTTACAAACCTACCCCCCTTAAGATGAATCTCGCCCTCGAGATTCGGGTTGGCTAGAAAATAGGTGAGGGTGGTCCTTGAGCAAATCTTCCTCTCACTCCCAGGTGGCTTCATCCTCCGTGTGGTGGCTCCACTGAACTTTGCAAAACTTGATAACCTTGCTGCGAGTAACTCGGCTGGCAAACTCAAGAATCTTGACTGTTTTTTTCCTCATAGGTCAAATTGTTATCCAACTGAATTGCTTCCAATGGCACTGTGTCTCTCAAAGGTATGTCAGCCATCTCCGCGTGACACTTTTTCAACTGAGAAACGTTGAACACATCATGAACTCCTGTCAATCCTTCTGGCAATTCCAACTTGTAGGCCACTTCTCCCATACGCTCCAAAACTCGATATGGCCCTACAAATCGTGGTGCTAACTTCCCATTAACTCCAAAGTGCTTAATCCCTCGAAGTGGGGATACTCAAAGATAAGCTCTGTCTCCGACTTCGTAAACTGTCTCCTTGCATTTAGAATCTGCGTAGCTCTTCTGTCTGGACTGGGCTACCTTGAGCCTATCGCGAATCAACTTCACCTTCTATTCAGATTCCTTAATCAAATCTGGTCCAAACAACTGGCGGTCTCCAACTTCGTCCCATGACAACGGTGTCCTGCACCTCCTTCCGTACAAAGCTTCGAAAGGGGCCATCTTCAAACTGGTCTGATAGCTATTATTGTAAGAGAACTCTGCATATGGCAAATTATCGTCCCAACTAGATCCATAATCTAGCGCACAAGCTCTCAGCATATCCTCCAAAATCTGATTGACTCTCTCGGTCTGACCATCTGTCTGCGGATGATAAGCTGTACTAAATTCTAGCCTAGTACCTAAAGTCTGATGCAACTGCTTCCAGAACTTTGAGGTAAACTGGGTTCCTCTATCTGATACGATGCTCCTCGGAACTCCATGCAAACATACGATCCTGGTCATGTATATCTTTGCCAACTTAGCACTGGTGTAAGTGGTCTTTACTGGGATGAAATGTGCTACTTTCGTCAATCGATTGACTACAACCCAAATCGAGTCATAGCCTGAACGAGTCCTGGCCAATCCCGTGATAAAATCCATGCCTAGCTTATCCCACTTCCATTCGGGTATCGGCAATGGTTGCAACAATCCTGCTGGCTTCTGATGCTCTGCCTTTACTCTCTGACATATGTCACAAACTGCTACATATTCCGCAATATCCTTCTTCATTCCGGTCCACCAGAAAATATCCTTCAAATCCAAATACATCTTGGTATTTCCTGGGTGAATCGAATACGGTGAATCATGTGCCTCTTGCAGAATCAACTTTCTGATCTCTGGGTCATTAGGTACATAAACACGGTCTTCAAACCATAGGGTGTCGTGCTCATCCTCACGAAATCCTTTAGCTTTTCCTTTGATCAGTTTCTCCTTTATAGCGGCAATCTCTTTGTTAGTTTTCTGAGCTTCCCTAATTCTGTCCATCAAAGTTGAATGATTTCCAACGCTGCTACATAGCCTCTCGGAACTATTTCCAAACATAGTTCACGAAGATTTTCTGCTAACTCCTTAGGTATTTCTCCCGTCATTAACGTATTGACATGGCTCTTGCGGCTTAATGCGCCAGCTACTACATTAGCCTTCCCGGGATGATACTGCAATTTATATCATAATCTTTGATAAGCTCCAACCATCTCCTTTGTCTGAGATTCAACTCCTTCTGTGTGAAAATGTACTTCAAACTCTTGTGATCCGTGTACACCTCACAATGATTTCCAATGAGGAAATGTCTCCATGTCTTCAATGCATGCACTACGGCTGCTAACTCCAAATCATGCGTAGCGTAATTCAATTCGTGAGGCTTCAGTTGTCTTGAAGCATATGAAACAACTCTCCCTTCCTGCATAAGCACTGCTCCAAGTCCTCGACGTGAAGCGTCACAATACACCTCATAATCCTTGGTTTGATCTGGCAAAATCAACACTGGTGAGGTAACCAAGCGCTTCTTCAACTCCTGGAAACTAGCCTCACACTCCTCAGTCCATTTGAACTTAGTATCCTTCTTCAGCAACTCCGTCATAGGCTTTGCAATCTTTGAGAAATTCTCAATAAATCTCCGGTAGTATCCTGCGAGTCCCAGAAAACTCTGGATCTCTCCAACTGTTGTTGGTGCTTCCCACTTGGTCACGGTTTCAACTTTAGCGGGATCTACTGCTATACCTTCTCCAGATATAACGTGTCTGAGGAATCCTACTTCCTTCAACCAAAACTCACATTTGCTGAACTTGGCATATAACTGATGTTCTCTGAGCTTTCCAAGTACCAAACGCAAATGCTCCTTATGCTCCTCTTCATTCTTCGAATAAACCAGGATATCATCAATGAAAACCACGACGAACTTATCCAAAAACTCCATAAACACTTTGTTCATCATGTTCATAAAATAGGCAGGTGCGTTAGTCAGTCCAAATGACATAACGGTATACTCATATAGTCCATATCTTGTGGTGAATGCTGTCTTAGGTATATCCTGTTCTCGAATCTTCACTGGTGGTATCCTGATCGCAAATCGATCTTGGAAAACACTTTAGCTCCTTGCAACCGATCAAACAGATCGTTGATCATTGGTAGTGGGTACTTGTTCTTGATCGTTACTTCGTTCAGTCCTCGATAATCAACAACCATTCTTAACGATCCATCCTTCTTCTCCACTAGAAGTACTGGCGATCCCCAAGGCGAAGAACTTTGGCGAATATATCCCTTATCCAGTAACTCCTTAATCTACTTCTTAATTTCTACCAAATCCTTTGCTGGCATCCTATATGGTCTCTTTGATATTGGCCCAGTGCCTGGCAATAGCTCAATCAAACTCAGTGTCTCTATCCGTTGGCATGCCTGGCAACTCTTCGGGAAATACATCAGGAAAATCCTTTACCACTGGTACTTCCTCCTGCACAACTCATGTTAGGCAATTTACTTGTGTCCTCTTTGGTACATGCCGGGATACATACTTGATCCTTCTCCCTTCTGGTGTGGTAAGAAAAATTGACTTACTAGCACACTCAATATTCCCTTCATAGTTTGGTAACCAATCCATGCCTAATATCACATCCAATCCTTGAGATTCCAATACTATTAGGTCTGAGGGAAAAACATAGTTACCAATCCTTAATGGTAACCGATCACACCATAGACTAGCCACATATTCTGCTCCTAGCGAGGTTACTAACATGGGTGACCTAAGGGCTTGGGTTGGTAGGTTATACTTATCCACAAATCCCCTTGAGATGTATGAATGCGATGCACCAGTATCAAAAAGAACGAGTGCAGTAAATGACTTAACCAAAAACTTACCTATTACTGCATCGGGCTGAGCTTCAACCTCCTCCACGCTAACGTGGTTCACCTGTCCCCTGTTGAAAGGGTTCGGCTTCTTTCCAGAGCTTCCATTGCCGTTTTGGCCTTCAGGACATTCATTTGCATAATGTCCTGGCTTCGAACACTTATAACAAGTGACATGGCTCAAGTCCTTCTTGGCTGGGGTTGATGGGGTGTTGCGGTTCTGTCCATTGCTTCCTCCATTACCATTACCATTCTTGGTGCCATTGTGATTGTGCGAGCTACCTACTCCATGGGTATGCTGAAAATGTCCTCCTGGCCTAGTGGTAAAACGTGGCTTCTGCTGAGCTGCTGAATTATACTTTCCTTGTCCATACTTCCTCTTGCAGTTCTCAATTTGCTGCTGCTTCCCTTCAATCATAAGAGCATGGTCTACCAACTCCTGGTAGTTGTTGAAGGTGGCTACCATCAACTGCATACTCAACTCATCATTCAATCCTTCCAGGAACTTCTCCTGCTTAGCTGCATCCATAGCAACGTCATCTGGGGCATAACGTGCTAGCTTACTAAACTCCTCCACATACTGGCCAACTGTCCGTCCTCCTTGGCGCAAGTTACGAAACTCACGCTTCTTCATGGCCAGTGCTCCTGCTGAAACATGGGCAGTACAAAAAGCCTGCTAAAACTGGTCCCATGTGACAGTGTTGACTGGGAAGGTGGTTGTGAAATTCTCCCACCAGGATGCTGCGGGTCCTTCTAACTGATGTGCGGCAAACTTAACCTTCTCCACATCTGTGCATCCTGCTGTGGTCAACTCCCTAGCTATCTTGCGGAGCCAATCATCTGCTACTATCGGCTCGGTGCTACTAGAAAACACCGGCGGATTCAGCCTAAGAAAACGGGCTAAATGGTCAATAGGTGGTGGTGGTGGTGGGTTGTTGTTATTGTTCCCCTGATTCTGATTCTGAACTAGCAACTGCATCAAGGTGTTCTGCTACTGGATCAACTGGGTGAGCTCCAGCAGAAAGGCAAATCCGGGGTCACGTCTCGGAGGCATCTGAGGGTTTTAGAAAAGACGAGATATAAGAATAGAGGGGGTCTAAAGAGAAAACACTACCCATATGCACATGAGGCAAAAGCACACAATTTCACTTCAATCAATCAAACAAAGGCATACAATCGATCTAACTATCGCAAAGTGCTCGGACTACTATATTTACATGGTGGACTAGTACTACTGATGAGGTGGTCTACTAGAAATATTCTACGGTTGTAGACTCCATGATATCTGCTCCTGCTTCGTCAACATAGTCATCATCGCTACTATCTTGTTCCGAGTCGGTGCCGTCAATGATGATGTAGTCTTCCGGGCTAATCTCCTTGGGTTCTTCGTCTTCATCTATGGGCATAGGGCCTCCCATAAATACCGCAATCTTCATAGTTAGGTCGGCATTCTTATCCACCAATACTTCAATTTCTTCTTCATAATCTTCATGTGTAGCCTTGAGTTCTTCCTCCAGTTCCTTGATTCTAGTCTTAGCCTTCTTCAGATCTATCATGTCGGCGCACATATGATTCTCCTGTCGTTGAATGTGCTGGTTTAACTCCTGGATAAAAGCTGCGATTGATCTATCCTTCCTGGTGCTAATCATCTCCCAGTGTTCATCTCGGCGCCCACAAATCTGATAGATAGTATCCTTGAGATCCTTGCGGTAGACTTCTCCAATGCGTCCCATGGTGATGTGAGCTGCCATACTCTTTCCTAGACTCCAAGTTGGTGCATCAAAAGAAAACTCTATGGGCTCAGTGACTGGCATGAACGTCCTTCCTGGAACTTGAACTTGAATCATCCAGCGCTCTTCTTCAGGTAAAGTGGCATTGTAGATTCCCGTGAAGCTTCGTACTCCTATGTTCAGGTATCTAGTGACTTCCTTCAAGTGGCGTCCAAAGGGTGTATCTTCATCTGGTTGTGTGAACTTGTTCCTTGCATCCGCCATCCTAAAGAGTAGAAAAGATGAGAAGTCAGAAGAGAAGAGAGTGAGTAGTGATCTAGGTCTTTAGCTTAGTGGTCGTGTCCTACAATCAGCGTGTGCTCTGATACCATCTCTGTAGCGACCAGACCTCAACCAGTCTGATCTCTGTGCTCCGGTGTCATCCCTGGATCAGTAATGCTGACACCACACAGTACTCGGAGGATTTATAGCAGAGTAGCAATCAGACACTTCTTACATCGAGTGTCTCAAAAGAGAACTTATTACAATAAATATGGCTTAAGGCCATCCAATAACGATAACAGCGGAAGGCTTGGAAGATACGTGAGTCCATCAACTCCATCGGCATCACTGAGTATAGAACCACGACCTAAAAACTCCTTAATCGTCGTCTGAAAAGTCTGCAACATTAACGTTGCAGCCCGAAAACGGGTCAGCACATGGAATATGCTGGCAAGGTAACACATAGAGAGTAATGGAATGAAACAGCTATACTATATGCATATTTGGCTGGTGGAAAGCTCTATGGTTACAGTTTTTGTGTAAAGCCAATTTTTCCCTACTTCAAAGGAATAAATTTAATTACTATCATGGTGGTTGTTAAACATTGAGAATGGTTGACAGAATTCTCAATCCCAATTAAAGTAACATCATTAAACCCAACAAAATTAACTTTAGAGTAACATGTTGAGATTCACATGAAAATCCAAGTACTAGATACTCAAGATGTCCATAACCGGGGACACAGCTAACCATGATTAGTTTATTTCACTCTGCAGAGGTTTGCGCACTTTTCCCCACAAGACTCGATCGCCTCCGTTTGGTTTCTCGCACTACAGGGTGTTTGAGAAGACGGGTGACCGAGACATAGTCTTTCAGAACCGCTAGCACCTTACGATCGGGTAGACCGTACCACCTACATCCCCTACATCTGCTAGTCTACCACTATAAGAGTTCACACAACTTAGTCAACTATGCCAGAGCCCATAATGGCTTGTGGCTGCACACGGAAGTTTCTAGTATGAATAATCTCATGATCCCCTTGAGCCTGGGTGGCGGTCCAAAAGAAAAAACAGGCAAGTCCTGGAAACCCCAGGTGCCTCAATCCACCCAGATGTGTGTTTAAGTTGCCACCTTAGATAAACCATTAATTATCAACCTCACATCTGTAATGGATTTCACTCACCCAATCCACGTCTACTAGCATAGCATGGCATAATAAGCAAACGTAGAAGTAACTCCCAAAGGTTTGATAATAAACAGGTAATAGGTACTACCTCATCTACTTCCCATCCCACAATTTAATTAGATCCTAATCATGCAATGTGTGAGAATTGATCTAATGCAATAAAACTGGGTTGTACAAAAAGGTATGATCAAAGTGTTACTTGCCTTGCTGATGATCCGCGAAACCTAGAGATTCAACGTAACAGGCGGCGCACTCCGGGTATTCTATCATAGACAAACAAACAAGCATACCATAAGTACTCATCTAATGCACAGGTAAAACTCAAATAGAAATATTACCAGAAAGTTCAACTTAAGAACCCTGGTTGGCAAAAAGAATCAAATCGAACGAAACAAAAGAAGTCAAACGGCGAAAGAAAACAACTTCGTTCTAGTAATCTGGATCTAAGTCAAATTTTACAGTAGCAAAACATGTTTAAGTTTATTATTCGGAAAGAGGGTTTCGAGACGAAACTCCAGGCGCTTGAATCGCCTGATTCCGATAAACGAGCGAAAAGTTATACTAAAACAAAAATTAGATCAGAAATCGCGATCAGAAAATAACCGCAAAAAACCCGACGAAAAAGAAAAATGATGAACAGAATTTTTTTTAAACGGCACGGAAAACAAGGCGGCGGCGAACCTCGGGCGGCGCGCCGCTCCGGCGAGTCGGCGGCGAGGCGGCGGCGGCGGTGGCTAGGGTTAGGGTTAGGGTTTCGGGGCTGGGCGGCTGGGCTCTCTCTTGGGCCGGGGCGGCAGCTTATAAAGCCTCGGCCGGCGGTGTCCTGGCCGAGTACGGCCCATAGTCGGTCCGCGTTTTTTTTTAAATTCCGCTCGAAAGAAAAATAAAAAGAAATACTAAATGGACTCCAAAAATCACGAAATAAATTTTCCCGGGTTTCTAAAATCAAGCCCGATATAGTGAACATTTATTTGGGCCCTAAATGCAATTTTGAAAAACACGCATTTTTTCCTAAATTCAAATAAAAATACCGAAAAACTCCGAAATAAATCTTATTTGATTTTTTTATTAAATCCTCAATATTTCTATATTTTGGGAAAGTCATTTTATTCCCTCTCTCATATTTTTGTAATAGAAATAATTGATGGTAAAATAAATAAAATCAAATGATCCTGTTTACATAATTTGAGAAAAGTCAAATATGTAAATAACGAAATCCCCAACTCTCTCCGTGGGTCCTTGAGTTGCTTAGGATTTTCTAGGATCAAAACCAAAAGCAAAATAAAATATGATATGCATGATGACCTAATGTATAACATTCCAAATTGAAAATTTGGGATGTTACAAGATTTTATCGTTCTTGATATAGATTGCAATCCTTCATGCCCTATTATTCTTGGTAGACCTTTCCTTAGAACGATTGGTGCAATTATTGATATGAAGGAAGGAAATATTAGATTCCAATTTCCGTTAAGGAAAGACATGGAAAACTTCCCTAGAAAGAAAATTAAATTACCTTATGAATCTATTATGAGAGGCACTTATGGATTGCCTACCAAAGTTGGCAATACCTAGATCTATCCTTGCTTTTTATGCCTAGCTAGGGGCGTTAAACGATAGCGCTTGTTGGGAGGCAACCAAATTTTATTTTTTTCCTTGCTTTTTGCTCCTGTTTAGTAATAAATAATTTATCTCGACTCTGTTTTGGTTGTGTTTTTTGTGTTTAATTAGTGTTTGTGCCAAGTAGAACCGTTGGGAAGACTTGGGGAAAGTCTTGTTATTCTTGCTGTAAAAAACAGAAACTTTAGCGCTCACGAGAATTGCTGCCATTTTTATTTGGGAAGTGATATTTAGTTAATTATTTTTTAAAATGATTAATAGATAAATTCCTCACGTCCATCAATTTATTTTATAATTTTTGGGGTTCCAGATCGTGCGCTAGCTACAGATTACTACAGACTGTTCTGTTTTTGACAGATTCTGTTTTTCGTGTGTTGTTTGCTTATTTTGATGAATATATGGCTAGTAAAATAGTTTATAAACCATAAAGAAGTTGGAATATAGTAGGTTTAACACCAATATAAATAAATAATGAGTTCATTACAGTACTTTGAAGTGGTCTTTTGTTTTCTTTCGCTAACGGAGCTCACGAGATTTTCTACTTTAAGTTTTATGTTGTGAAGTTTTCAAGTTTTGGGTAATGATTTGATGGATTATGGAACAAGGAGTGGAAAGAGCCTAAGCTTGGGGATGCCCATGGCACCCCCAAGATAATCTAAGGACACCTAAAAGCCAAATCTTGGGGATGCCCCGGAAGGCATCCCCTCTTTCGTCTACTTCTATCGGTAACTTTACTTGGAGCTATATTTTTATTCACCACATGATATGTGTTTGCTTGGAGTGTCTTGTATGATTTGAGTCTTTGCTTTTTTGTTTACCACAATCATCTTTGCTGTACACACCTTTTGAGAGAGACACACATGATTCGGAAATTATTAGAATACTCTATGTGCTTCACTTATATCTTTTGAGTTATATAGTTTTGCTCTAGTACTTCACTTATATCCTTTAGGGCATGGTGGTGGACTTGTTTTATAGAAACTATTGATCTCTCATGCTTCACTTAGATTATTTTGGGAGTCTTAAATAGCATGTTAATTTTCTTAAATAATCCTAATATGCTAGGTATACAAGATTAATAATAAAATTCTCTTATGAGTGTGTTGAATACTATGAGAAGTTTGATACTTGATAATTGTTTTGAGATATGGAGATGGTGATATTAGAGTCATGCTAGTTGAGTAGTTGTGAATTTGAGAAATACTTGTGTTAAAGTTTGTGATTCCCGTAGCATGCACATATGGTGAACCGTTATGTGATGAATTCGGAGCATGATTTATTTATTGATTGTCTTCCTTATGAGTGGCGGTCGGGGACGAGCAATGGTCTTTTCCTACCAATCTATACCCCTAGGAGCATGCGCGTAATACTTTGCTTTGATAACTTGTAGATTTTTGCAATAAGTATATGAGTTCTTTATGACTAATGTTGAGTCCATGGATCATACGCACTCTCACCCTTCCACCATTGCTAGCCTCTCTAATACCGTGCACCTTTCGCTGGTATCATACACCCACCATATACCTTCCTCAAAACAGCCACCATACCTACCTATCATGGCATTTCCATAGCCATTCCAAGATATATTGCCATGCAACTTTCCACCGTTCCGTTTACTATGACATGCTCCATCATTGTCATATTGCTTTGCATGATCATGTAGTTGACATTGTATTTGTGGCAAAGCCACCGTTCATAATTCTTTCATACATGTCACTCTTTATTCATTGCATATCACGGTACACCGCCGGAGGCTTTCACATAGAGTCATATTTGTTCTAAGTATCGAGTTGTAATTCTTGAGTTGTAAGTAAATAAAAGTGTGATGATCATCATTATTAGAGCATTGTCCCAAGTGAGGAAAGGATGATGGAGACTATGATTCCCCCACAAGTCGGGATGAGACTCCGGACGAAAACTAAAATAAAATAAAAAGAGGCCAAATAAGCCCAAATAAAAAAAGAAGAGAAAAGAGGCCATAGAAAAAGGAAAAGGCCCAAATAAAAAAATGAGATAAAAAGAGAGAAGGGACAATGCTACTATCCTTTTACCACACTTGTGATTCGAAGTAGCACCATGATCTTCGTGATAGAGAGTCTCCTTTGTTATCACTTTCATATACTAGTGGGAATTTTTCATTATAGAACTTGGCGTGCATATTCCAATGATGGGCTCCCTCAAAATGCCCTAGGTCTTCGTGAGCAAGCAAGTTGGATGCACACCCACTTAGTTTCTTTTTGAGCATTCATATACTTATAGCTCTAGTGCATCCATTGCATGGCAATCCCTACTCACTCACATTGATATCTATTGATGGGCGTATCCATAGCTCGTTGATACGCCTAGTTGATGTGAGACTATCTTCTCCCCTTTTGTCTTCTCCACAACCACCATTCTATTCCACCTAAAGTGCTATGTCCATGGCTCACGCTCATGTATTGCGTGAAGATTGAAAAAGTTTGAGAATGTTAAAAGTATGAAACAAGTACTTGGCTTGTCATCGGGGTTGTGCATGATTTAAATACTTTGTGTGGTGAAGATAGAGCATAGCCAGACTATATGATTTTGTAGGGATAACTTTCTTTGGCCATGTTATTTTGAAGAGACATAATTGCTTAGTTAGTATGCTTGAAGTATTATTATTTCTATGTCAATATTAAACTTTTGTCTTGAATCTTTCTGATCTGAATATTCATACCCCAATTAAAGAAGAATTACATTGAAATTATGCCAAGTAGCATTCCACATCAAAAATTCTGTTTTTATCATTTACCTACTCGAGGACGAGCAGGAATTAAGCTTGGGGATGCTTGATACGTCTCCAACGTATCTATAATTTTTGATTGCTCCATGCTATATTATCTTCTGTTTTGGACATTATTGGGCTTTATTATCCACTTTTATATTATTTTTGGGACTAGCCTATTAACCGGAGGCCCAACCCAGAATTGCTATATTTTTTTGCCTATTTTAGGGTTTTGAAGACAAGTAATATCAAACGGAGTCCAAACGGAATGAAACCTTCGGGAACGTGATTTTTGGAACGAACAAGATCTAGGAGACTTGGACCCTACGTCAAGCAACCAACAAGGAGGCCACGAGGTAGGAGGGCACGCCTCCCCCCCCCAAGCGCGCCCTCCACCCTCGTGGGCCCCCTGTTGCTCCACCAACGCACTCCTTCCTCCTATATATACCTACGTACCCCCAAACGATCAGATACAGAGCCAAAACCCTAATTCCACCGCGGTAACTTTCTGTATCCACGAGATCCCATCTTGGGGCCTGTTCCGGAGCTCCGCCGGAGGGGGCATCGATCACGGAGGGCTTCTACATGTAACATCCCAAATTTTCAATTTGGAATGTTATACATTAGATCATCATTGCATATCATATTTTATTGCATTTTGGTTGATCCTAGAAATTCTACGCAACTCAAGGACCCTCGGAGAGAGTTGGGGATTTCGTTATTTTTATATTTGAGTTTTCTCAAATTTTGAAAATAGGATCATTTGATTTTATTTATTTTATCTTCAATTATTTCTATCACAAAAATATGAGAGAGGGAATAAAATGACTTTCCCAAAATAAAGAAATATTGAGGATTTAATAATAAAATCAAATAATATTTTATTTTGGTTTTATTTGCTATTTTATTTGAATTTAGGAAAAATGCACATTTTTCAAAATTGCATTTAGGCCCCAAATAAATGTTCATCCTGTGCGGCTTGATTTTAGGAGCCGGGGAAAATTTATTTCGGGATTTTTGGAGTCCGTTTAGTATATCTTTTGTTTGTTTTTCTGCGCGTAATTTTTTTAAAAAGGAACAAACTTCGGGCCGGGATCGACCGGGACTCCTCCGGCCGGGCCCTTTATATAGCGCCGCCCCGGGCCGCTTTTAGCCCCGAGCCGCCGCGCCCAGCCCCAAGCCACCGGAGCCGCCCGCCGCTGCCGTTTTTTTAGAAAAACCGTTGGTTTTCGCCGGTTTTCGTTCGTTTTTTTAGTTTCCGTTTTTTATTAGATCGGTTTTTTTCCGGTTTAGTTTAATTAGCGAGCGTTCGCTCGTTCGTTCGTTTTAACGAACGCATTCATCGTTTAGATCCGGATAACGAACGTTCGTTCGTTAATCTATTTGTCATTTTTCTTTTTCTCGGATTATTCCGTGATTATTTCTGATCGCGATTTCTAATCCGATTTTTGATCTAGTATAACTTTTCGCTCGTTTATCAGAATCAGGCGATTCAAGCGCCTGGAGTTTCATCTCGAAATCCTCGTTCCGTTTAACCAACTCAAACAAGTTTTTGCCTCTGTAAAATTTGACCTAGATTTAGAATAGTAAACAAAGTTTGTTTCTTTCGCCGTTTGTCTTTCGTTGCTTCGCTCGATTTGATTCTTTTTGCCAACCAGAGTTCTTAAATTGAACTTTCTGGTTAGATCTCTTATTTGAGTTTTACCCATGCATTAGATGAGTACTTATTGTATGCTTGTTTGTTTGTGATAGAGTACCCGGAGTGCGCCGCTTGCTACTTCGAATCGCTAGGTTTCGCAGATCATCAGCAAGGCAAGTAACACTTTGATCATACCTCCTACTACCCAGTTTTATTGCATTAGATCAATCCTCACACATTGCATGATTAGGATCTAATTAAATTGTGGGTTTTGGGAAGTAGATGAGGTAGTGCCTATTACCTGTTTCTTTATCAGACCCTGGGAGTTACTTCTACGTTTGCTTATATTGCCATGCTATGCTAGTAGACGTGGATTGGGTGAGTGTATCCATGACAGATGTGAGATTGTTAACTTAATGGTTTATCTAAGGTGGCAACTTAAACACACATCTAGGTGGATTGAGGCACCTGGGTATTCCAGCGATTGCCTGTTTTTCTTTTGGACCGGCACCCAGGCTCAAAGGGGATCATGAGATTATTCATACTAGAAACTTCCGTGTGCAGCCACAAGCTACAATGGGCTCTAGCATAGTTGATTAAGTCGTGCGGACTCTTACAATGGTAGACTAGCAGATGTAGGGGAAAGTAGGTGTAACGGTCTACCCGATCGTAAGGTGCTAGCGCTTTTGAAAGACTATGTCTCGGTCATCCGTTTCTCAAACACCATGTAGTGCAAGAATCCCAATGGAGGAGATCGAGTCTTGTGGGGAAAAGTGCGCAAACCTCCGCAGAGTGTATAAACTAATCATGGTTAGCCGTGTCCCCGGTTATGGACAACTTGAGTATCTAGTACTTGGATTATCATGTGAATCTCATCATGTTACTCTAATTAATATTGTTGGGTTTTTAATGATGATGTTTAATTGGGATTGAGAGGGTGTCTACACTCTCAATGTTTAACAACTACCATGATAGTTCAATAAAATTTATTCCTTTGCAGTAGGGAAAAATTGGCTTTACGTAAAACTGTAACCATAGAGCTTTCCACCAGCCAAATATGCATGTAGTATAGCCTTATTCTTTCATTGCTCTCTATGTGTTACTTTGCCAGCATATTCCATGTGCTGACCCGTTTTGAACCGCAACGTTCATGTTGCAGACTTTTCAAACGACGAGTAAGGTGCCTTAGGTCGTGGTTCTATACTCAGTGATGCCATTGGAGTTGATGGACTCACTTATCTTCCAAGCCTTCCGCTGTTATCGTTATTAGATGGCCTTAAGCCATATTTATTGTAATAAGTTCTCTTTTGAGACACTCGTTGTAATAAGTGTGTGATTGCTACTCTGTTATAAATCCTTCAAGTATTGTGCGGTGTCAGCATTACTGATCCAGGGATGACACTGTAGCACAGAGATTGGACCGTTTGAGGTCTGGTCGCTACACTGCATCAACACCATAGCCTCTCCGATGAAGTGTGAGTTGTTTACCTCAGACCTTTGGGTCCATAGTTATTAGCTAGATGGCTTCTTCTCTCTTTTTGGATCTCAATACAAAGTTCTCCCCCACGTGTCAGCTTTGACTTTGGCCAAGTCACCGTTGACCGATCCCACTTGTCATCTACCCAAACCAGCCCGAGACACTGACGTATGGGTCCCACTGGTCAGGTTTGACCTGGTCCATCTACGTTGACCGCTGACGTCACAGTGACGCAATGCTGATGCAGTAATGTATTTTCTGGGTTTATTCTTATTCAGGAAATTCCAGAAAATGCTATAAACTTCAAAAAATCATAGAGATTAATCTATAACTCCAAATGAATTAATTTATATATGGAAAACGATCAGAAAAATACGATCTATCCATCTGTACTGGTTTCATGCATGTTTAAATAACTTAACCTCACTGTTTAGTTCAAAACATGATAAGGCACCTTATAAGTTCTTAGTTTGAATTTGAATTTGAACCATTGGTTCAAATCAACTCAAACCCTTATGTTCTTAGTTGCATTAGCTCAAATCACAACATATTGACATGTCATGATCATGCATCATATTGTTCATTGCATTGATTGTGTTCCCTCTTGTTTGCCGGTGGTTGTCCCTCTTGATAGACGTGGTTCCGACGATGAGTTCGATGACACCGATGAAGAGCTATACTATCTTCAGAAGTGCCAGGGAAGCAAAACCCCCTTGTTCATTCTGATACAATCCCACTCTCTCGCTTCTACTCTCTTTCAGTGCATTAGGACAACAACGACTCAACTGTTACATGCTGCGGTAGTTGAAACCCTTTCCTCTGCATGACCTGTCATTGCCACAGTAAATAGATGAAACCCACTAGCATGAGTAGGAGTTGTTTGAGCCCTGATGTGCCTACTCATTCATGCTTGTTTGTCATGCCTACTATTGCTTAGAGTTGTGTCAGGTCTGATTCATCGGGGATGAATTGGAAAGTTGTGAACATGTCCTATTGTGTGTGAGCTAAGTGTGTGAACATGATTTGGTAAAGGTAGCGGTGAGAGGCCATGTAGGAGTACATGGTGGGTTGTCTCATTGAAACCGTCCTTAGGAACTGAGTTCTTTGTTTGTGATCCATGAACAACTACTACCACACATTGCGATCCTTAATTGACTCGCTTGACTTATTAATCGCCTTGATCTCTGTCCAGGAGTTGCAACTAGTTTCTGGTGTTTCTAGGATATGTGTTGGAGGCCGTGCGTAGCGCTGACCCTAGGGGTGGGCTATGATGCAGTAGATACACTATGTCACGGTGTACCGGGCGCCCGTTTGGTGTCTCGGGAACCCTGCACACATCGTTTGGGGCTGTGAGCGAAACCCCAGTCGAATCTCCTCGCGGATGGAACCCGAATAAGCGATAAACCTGGACTAGAGACTTCTGTGGTTAGTCAGGTCGTGGCCGACTCCCTCACCAGGCTTCCGCTTGAAGGTTGCCGAGATACACGACGTGTACATGGTGGTAAGTGGCGAGAGTGTGTGTGAAGAAGTACACCCCTGCAGGGTTATAAATGATCTATTTGAATAGCCATGTCCGCGGTAAAGGACTTCTGGGTTGCCTGTATAGTTCATAGACAAGTGAAAGTGGATACTCTAAAATGCGCAAGATAAGCGTGAGTGCTATGGATGGTGTTCTCGTAGGGAGACGGGAGCGAATCCATAGTGGTGTATTGATATGGTGAATATGTGGACTCGTGTGCGCCACCTCAAAGAGTTACTTGCAGTCGTAGTATAGGATAGCCACTGAGTCAAGGCTGGCTTGCTGCAGTTAAACTCCACCACCCCTTTGTTGATAGTGATGCATATGTAGTTAGTTCTGATGTAAGTCTTGTTGGGTACATTTGTACTCATGTTTGCTTAATTTATGTTTTTGCAGAGAGACTTCAGTATCGCTAGTAGTTCCGTGTGGACTTCGACGTTTAGCTTGATACCTCAGCTACGATCTTGTGCCCTCGGCAGGATCTGGTAGATAGTCAGGATTCTCAGCCTTTTTCATTTGTAGATGTCTGTACTTAGACATGTTAAACTTTCGTATGTGCTTTGACTTGTATGCTCTGAATGTTGGGTCATGAGACCCATGTTTGTAATATCTCGCTCCTCGGAGCCTAATGAATAAATACTTTGAGTCATAGAGTTTTGTTGTGATGCCATGTTATATTTACACATATCGAGCATATTGTGTGTATGATTGAAATGCTTGGTATGTGTGGGATCTGACAACCTAGTTGTTTATCCTTGGTAGCCTCTCTTATGGGGAAATGTAGTCTTGTGCTTCCACGAGACATTGTAGTCCACTACAGCCCGGTTCACCAGAGTCCTGCTAGCCCAGCACTACTGCTCCGAAACACTTGACTGGCCGGCATGTGATTCACTTCGTTCCTGTGCTTGTCCCTTCGAGGAAATGTCACACGGTGACATCCAGAGTCCTGCCTAGCCTGCTACAGCCCAGTTCACTGGAGTCTTGTTAGCCCAGTACGACAACCCGGATTTGCACGCTGCCGACCGACATGCTCGATGTTGATTCATGTATGCCTGTCCCCGTAAGTTAGTGCCACTTTGGGTTCATGACTAGTAATGTCGGCCCGGGTTCTCTGTCATATGGATGCTAGCGACACTATCATATACGTGAGCCAAAAAGGTGCAAACTGTCCCGGGCCATGGTAAGGCGACACCCATGGGAATACCGTGCGTGAGGCCGCAAAGTGATATGAGGTGTTACTGGCTAGATCGATGTGACTTGGAATCGCGGTCCTGATAGCTTTGGTATCAGAGCCTGACTGCCTGTAGGATTACCAAGCCAAACTGGTCGAAGTTGAGTCTAGAAATGCTTTAGTTATGTAAGGGAATTGATTGTGGAAGGGAATGTAAGGCTCTTTTTACTCCTTCACCTTATGCCCTTCTGATCTGAGTCATCCTCTTCTCTTCTACGGGGGTTAAGAAACTAGGCCTTCTCATCTATCCATCAGGATCACGTGTTACTAATCCATAGACTTATAGGATTGATGGATTCAAGTCTCAGTTCAGTTCCTACTATTTCTGTGTGTTGTCAGCTGAACCGGAACCTTGAAATGATGTTGTTGAGTGACTATGCAATTCCTTTTGAATGTCTCAAATCCTTTTCTGAGCATTTACAGCCGTTATGCTGTCCGAATCATCCCAGGTTTCTAAATAGTCTGATGCATTTGCAAATCCCTTCTTTCCATTCTTGATGTTCCTTCGGGCCAGTTTAACCACACTAATCGGTGAGTTGAGGTACTTTGTTGCCTCGACATATATGTTGGAGCTATTATTATGACCCTAGGTGTCTTAGAGGATCACCTGGTAATCTAGCCATGTTTTGTGTTCCCAGTGTGATGAATCTGGCCACCATTCTCGAAAGCATCTCGTGATGTTATTAGCTAGTAGGTATTCCATCTCTGGGTTCCTGAACCCAAGATTCACTCTACTTACTTTCTGTTGATAGTGTTGCTCGTTCCTTTAGGATATTAGCAACCTTTGCGATAGACCTCAATGTCCATGGTATTTCTTTCTTCCAAATACCATGAACTATTTATGGCAGAAGTTCCTCGTTGAACCGAAAGATCACAACCAGAGTGCTCTTGACGAGTTCTCGATTCTAAGTTGTGACTCTGCCAGTTCTACCTTTCTGCATGGGTTATCCGGAAGAAATATGTTGAACTCATTCGACATGCTAATCTATGCACCCACAACTCAGAAAATTGTATGTTCCTTTGAGTTGTCCCTCTTTAGTTGTTTTCTGACCTTTTTCTATCAATTGATAGTCAAGAGTGTGTGTGCATTCGTTCATCGATACCTATTACTCTTGTGGTCCGTCAAGCCATTCTATTCTAGAATGACTAGGAGAAACAAACTCCAGTACCTCATCCATATCCAGGATTGGGTCAAAGCAGTTGTAATCCACAAATCAAATGCCAATCCAGCTTTTGATTCTTTTCTACCTTGGAGTATTACCATCTTTATATCAAGAATGTCATGGAAATTGCACGCCATCCTATGAACTCTTGATACAGTGATACTTCTTGCCATCATTATTCATTCCTCGGTCCTCGTGTTATTGTAACCAGAACACCGACAAGTGAATCGTGATGCGTGAAATCTATACTCCTAGAAACTCCGTTGCTTGGTAGTTAAATGGACAATAACCTCATTCTTAGCGTGTTGATTTTTGAATCATCACCCTAAGGTTGTTCGTGCTACCTAGCCTTATTTCCAGTGCACTTTTCGATCAATGAGTTAGGATAGTGCCAATCCTTGCTTATTTGATCATATCGTCTTGCCCGAGAAGCAAGATTGTTCTCGAGCTTAGTGACATATTGGTGGTTCATGATTTTCCAAAGATCTTCTCGGAAGTGTTACCAGGTTGTCACCTGACCGCTATGTTGAGTTCGTGATCAAGTTGGTTTCTTGTAGCCACCACTTTCTCCAAGAATATGTATTGGACACCCTTGAGCTAGTTGGTTAAGCTAAACAACAACTTGGAGAGTTGGAAGATAAAAGCTTGACCCACCTAGTTCAATTTCAAAGGGATATACTTGTGTTTGAATATTTGTTGAAGAAAGATGACATCTTCATCGATTGGTCCTCGTGGTCAGTTGTTGGACCTATTGTCTTACCCAATCTTTGATTTGAGTATGGGCTATTGTCAAATCAAATCAGAACCAACGATGTTCGTAATGTTGTCTTACTCGTGGTTGATCCCTTGAGCATACATCATTATATCTTTTGGTCTGACCAATATTATCACTTTGCTCACATAGTTATGGGATTACATCTATATGGAAATCTCGATGAATTGTTGTTGAGCCCATCAGCAGCATATTTACCATCTCCATGATTATGTTAAACATTAAAGCTAGTGTTGGAAACTTTTGTAAGCATTATCTTCATGTCCCGTTCATGAAGTATATGCTTGGTGTAAGAAGTGATTTTCTCCAAGTTCACGTGCATTAGGTGCAAGTTGCCGCCATGAATTTGAGAAAGTTTGCTTCGCTTCCTCTGGAATCATCCCAAGTCAGTCATGCACATGTGCGAAGTATTCTGTGGTCTGGAGACTTGCAACCTTCATTCTATATGAATCCCTAGCACACCAAGCCACTGATTGACTTGTTCAAGGAAAAGAAGTCTATGCTTGGGATCTAATCCATGGACTTGCGTAAAGACTTCGAAATCCTTGATGATGGTTCCCCACCTAAACTCGATAGTGTTTTATTATAAGACTACTATGTGGTCATGCTTGTCTTGGAAACATGCTCACATGTATGTAGCAGAACCAACTCATGTTTTGGAGCTTGATATTATAGTTCATTTCCCGAGAATCTCGCAACGTCATCTCATCGGTTTATGTTGCAAACTTTCTTTTCAGACATGCCGAGTCTGAAGTATCCTATCACCAATCGGATCTGAATCTCAGGCAGATATGATGGTTGGAACATTCCCAACAGTTGCACTTTGTTCCCAGCTTGCACCGCCATCGTGCCAATTTCCCATGGGCTGCCCTTCTCAGCAGTTGCTGTCCAAGATCATCTTCCAAAGTGGACCTACCATGGATCCCATCCATTTCCAATGATAAGCAAAATCATCCATTGCGTTGTATTCAACAAGGTAGTCCACATCATCCATTCTAGTCCTAGTATGTCATTCTTTTGTACTCCTTCAAATGATCGATTGTAATTGCCTAGTCTGGTATAAAGAGTTTCAACGATCTTTGTATCAAAAGTAATTCCTTTTGCCAATTAAGAGAATGATTCTACGAGTCACCTTCCCTAAGGTGCCCCGTTATGGGATCATGGTAATTGTTTCCTTGCTACTTGAAACCCTCATCAAATTGTTTCTTCCGTCCCTCCTGATGCATGTTTTGCCTCTCAGCTCCAGAGATGTTTCTACGTCTCATTCTGTGAGTTGATCTTGTGATCATTGAGATGATCCTAAGTTGCTCGGACCTCAAGAAGATCGATTCTTCTAAAATTCTCCCTTTCCTCTCGTTGTCGTGTTGGATGGAGATCTCGAAAGCAAAGGCGTCAATTTCAATTTGAAGAAATGGATCAACATCTTCGAGAATGGCAATTGGATCATGAAGATCGTGTTAGCCTTTTTTCTCTCTGTTCTCTTTCCTCACGTCTTGAATCTCAGGACAATATTCTTGTTTTGTGGGGGTGAGTTGTCACATCCCTAGCTTTACCTTGCACTAGGCTAGCACTTGTGTGTGCATCATGTCTATTTTCTAAAAGTTGAAATGAGGAAAGCTGAAAGCCTCAGAAATCATTTATAAAAATGATCAATATTAAAAAAATATCTTCAAATAAGTCCAAGAAAATGTTCCTGTTCATATCTGAAAATATTGGCAAGAGGTAAAATTCAAACCAATATTTTTGGAATCTCAGAAATACTTATTTTGGGAGTTTGAATTAAATCAGTAAATATTTGGATTGGATTTATATTTACTATATATTAACTATAAGTCCAGAAGTTCTGAAACTCCATGTGTGACTTTGGTTTTGTCCATTTGATCCGCACGCAAATTTTCAGAAGCTTATAAATTGATTTGGTATTTAAATCAAATCAAAACAGACAACATAAAATTAGAAAACAGAAAGAATTAGAGAGAGAGAGAGAGAGAGAGAGAGAGAGAGAGAGAGAGAATACCTCGCGCTTACCTGGCCGGCCTGGCCATATAGCAACCCACTAGGCCCATGTGCCAATCGTCTCCCACCTCTTGCCAGTGGGCAGGAGGGTGCGTGCTCGCCGCGCGCCGGCACACGCGCGACCACCTCCTGCTTGCCGACGAGCCCCTGGATGCATGGACGAGTTCCGCGTGCCGTCCCGATCCCGCTGACCGCCTCGCTCACTGTCCCTCATCTCTGGCTCTCTTACTCACGCACACCCGAGCACGACCGTCGCCGCCGGTCGCTGCCAACGCGCCCACCGAGCTCGCTTGACCTCCCCACCGTATCCCTAGTCTCCACCGCGGCTCCGCACATCGACGAGAAGAACGAAACAAGCCCGGGAGCCCTTCAACCTCACCATCGCCGTCGTCCTCATCCTCGGGAGCCGACCATCGCCATCGTCGATTCGCCGGCTACGGGACCTCCCCGAGCTCGCCGTCCGCACCAGAAGATCCGCTGTGAGCCCCACCTCATCCCCCCTGTTTCCCTCTCGTGCTCGAGCCCTAACCGTGCCTGTTGCCGCACCCGAGAGCTCCCTGCCACTGTCCATGTCGCCGCCGAGCCTAGAGCCCGAATCACCCCGACCTGGGCATGTTTTCGTGTTAAGCAGCTCCCCAGCAAGCCAATGCCACCACTCGCACCTCCTACCTTGCCCTATAGCCTCGTCCCGGCCAACCCCGTGCTCCGGCCACCGCAACCGAGCTCGCCGCCGCCTACTCCGTCCACCCCCGCCCGAACCACGGCCACCAATGGAGGCGTCTCGCTCCCCTCTTTCAGATGCGCCCTCCCGCGCATCGAATGGAGGCTCATAGAGCAAACCTGACGCGGGCATCGCCGCGGTCTGTGGTCGCCGGTAGCTGACGTGGCACCATTAACTTAGGTACTAATCTGGTTTAGCTAGTGCCTGTGTCGATGACATGTGAGACCCTGAGCCTAATTAGGTTAGGCTAAATTCCTGTTTAGATTAGTGTTAATCTTGTGGCCCCGCGTGTCAGCTTTGACTTTGGCTAAGTCATTGTTGATCGGTCCCACTTGTCATCCACCCAAACCAGCCTGAGACACTGACCTATGGGTCCCACTGGTCAGGTTTGACCTGGACCGTCTCTGTTGACCGCTGACGTCATAGTTACGCAATGCTGATGTAGTAATGTATTTTCTGGGTTTATTCTTATTCAGGAAATTCCAGAAAATGCTATAAACTTCAAAAAATCATTGAAATTAATCTATAACTCCAAATGAAATAATTTATATATGAAAAACGATCAAAAATCCAATCTATCCATCTGTACTGGTTTCATGCATGTTTAAATAACTTAACCTCACTGTTTAGTTCAAAACATGATAATGCACCTTATAAGTTCTTAGTTTGTATTTGAATTTGAACCCTTGGTTCAAATCAACTCAAACCCTTCTATTCTTAGTTGCATTAGCTCAAATCACAGCATATTGACATGTCATGATCATGCATCATATTGTGCATTGCATTGATTGCGTTCCCTCTTGTTTGCCGGTGGTTGTCCCCTCTCGATAGACGTGGTTCCGACGATGAGTTCGATGACACCGATGAAGAGCTATACTATCTTCAGAAGTGCCAGGCAAGCAAAACCCCCTTGTTCATTCCGATACAATCCCACTCTCTCGCTCCCGCTCACTTTTACTGCATTAGGACGACAACGATTCAACTGTTACATGCTGCGGTAGTTGAAACCCTTTCCTCTGCATGACCTGTCATTGCCACAGTAAATAGATGAAACCCACTAGCATGAGTAGGAGTTGTTTGAGCCCTGATCTGTCTACTCATTCATGCTTGTTTGTCATGCCTGCTATTGCTAAGAGTTGTGTCATGTCTGATTCATCGGGGATGAATTGGAAAGTTGTGAACATGTCCTACTGTGTGTGAGCTAAGTGTGTGAACATGATTTGGTAAAGGTAGCGGTGAGAGGCCATGTAGGAGTACATGGTGGGTTGCCTCATTAAAACCGTCCTCAGGAACTGAGTTCTGTGTTTGTGATCCATGAACAGCTACTACCACACATTGGGATCCTTAATTGACTCCCTCGACTTATTAATCTCCTTGATGTCTGTCCAGGAGTTGCAACTAGTTTCTGGTGTTTGTAGGATATGTGTTGGAGGCCGTGCGTAGCACTGACCCTAGGGGTGGGCTATGATGCAGTAGATACACCGTGTCACGGTGTACCGGCCGCCCGTTTGGTGTCTTGGGAACCCTGCACACATTGTTAGGGCTGTGAGCGAAATCCTAGCCGGATCTCCTCGTGGATGTGTAACGCCCTCGATGCGGCTATATCTCCCACGTGTCGAAGCACGACTTAGAGGCATAACCGCATTAAAGTAATGTCGCAAGTGAGGTAATCTTCGCACAACCCATGTAATACATAAGGGAAAGAGATACATAGTTGGCTTACAATCGCCACTTCACATAATACATGAACAAAGCATTACATCATCCAGATACAATCAAGGTCCGACTACGGAACCAAAATAAAAGAAGACTACCCCAAATGCTACACAGATCCCCGATCGACCCCAACTGGGCTCCACTACTGATCAACTAGAACGAACAACACAAAGGACAAGATCTTCATCGAGCTCCTCCTTGAGCTTGGTTGCGTCACCTGCTCGGTTCAACGGCACCTGCAAGCTGGTTTAGGAAGTGTCTGTGAGTCACGGGGACTCAGCAATCTCACACCCTCGCGATCAAGACTATTTAAGCTTCTGGGTAAGGTAAAGGTATGATGTTGAGCTGCAGCAAGCGACTAGCATATATGGTGGCTAACCTATTCGCAAAGGAGAGCAAGAAGAGAAGGCAAAAGCACGGTCGAACAACTATGATCAAGAAGTGATCCTAGAACAACCTACGTCAAGCATAACTCCAGCACCGTGTTCACTTCCCGCACTCCGCCGGAAAGAGACCATCATGGTTACACACGCGGTTGATGTGTTTTAATTAAGGTCAACTTCGGGTTTTCTATAACCAGACATTAACAAATTCCCATCTGCCCATAACCGCGGGCACGACTTTCGAAAGTTCAATCCCTGCAGGGGTGTCCCAACTTAGCCCTTGACAAGCTCTCACGGTCAACGAAGGATATACCTTCTCCCGAGACATTCCAATCAGACTCGGTATCCCGGTTCTACAAGACAACTTCGGCAAGTTAAAACAAATCCAGCAACACCGCCCGAATGTGCCGACAAATCCCGATAGGAGCTGCACATATCTCGTTCTCAGGGCACACTCAAATGAGCAGTCCGTACAACTCAAACCGAACCTCGAGTTTCCCCGAGGGGGCGCTGCACAGGGCTCTAGTTTGGACCAACTCTCAGAGGAGCA
>NC_041384.1:345310630-345402470 GCF_002162155.2 Triticum dicoccoides
CCTCGGGAGCGCGACTCCCAAGGAAAAGAAAAGGCATGGTGGCGAATGGTAAAACCAATGTTGGGCATTGCTGGAGGAGTTTTATCCAAGGTGAACTATCAAGGGGTTCCCATAATAGTCCAACCGCATAAGGAACGCAAAATCCAGGAACATAACACCGATATGACGGAAACTAGGGCGGCAAGAGTGGAACAAAACACCAGGCATAAGGCCGAGCCTTCCACCCTTTACCAAGTATATAGATGCATTAATTAAATAAGATATATCGTGATATCCCAACAAGTAACCATGTTCCAACAAGGAACAACATCTCCATGTTCCAACAAGGAACAAACTTCAATCTTCACCTGCAACTAACAACGCTATAATAGGGGCTGAGCAAAGCGGTAACATAGCCAAACAACAGTTTGCTAGGACAAGGTGGGTTAGAGGCTTGGTTCAACAATATAGGAGGCATGATAAGCAAGTGGTAGGTATCGCAGCATAGGCATAGCAAAAGAGCGAGCAACTAGCAAGCAAAGATAGAAGTGATTTCGAGGGTATGATCATCTTGCCCGAAATCCCGCAAGGAAGAAGGACGAGTCCATGAAGAAGACAAACGGACGAAGTCCGACGGTTCCTCACAAACGCGGCGTTATCGGAACCAACCCGAAGAAACAACACCGGAAAAGAGCAAACAACCTAGTAAACAACCACCACATAGACATGGCATGATGCGCAAACAAGTATGATGCATGTCCGGTTTAAAGAGGGCATGGCATGGCAAAGTGCACAAGCAATCCTACAAATTAAGTGGAGCTCAGTATGCAACGAGTTGCATATTGGCGAAACACCACGACAAGTTATTTAGTTCCATCTCGTTTATGTACCCAACAATATTAAATGTTGTTAAACATGGCAAGAGGGTCAAGCAAAGTAAAACTACCTATCTAGTCAAGGTTAAATGAGGCCGGAAGCAACGAACAACAAATCCGGAAACTCCTCATGTGCATAAATTAGATTTGGTACTGTTCCGCCCTAAACATAATTTTAGAGTTATTAAACATGCAAAATAAAACCACCATGTTAAACTAGGCATTTTCCACACCATTTACATATAAAGTTTATTAAATTCGGTGTTACGGTTATTTCATTATGAATTAAATCATTTTAACATGGCATAGGAGCAAATTTAACCAAACATCATTTTAAACATCTTAAACATGGATCAAAGTGGAAAATTATTAAACTAGAAAAAATTCTAGACATTTTACATATAAAGTTTATTTAATTCCGATGCATGGTTCATGAGTAATTATATGCATGAAGGCTAGGGACTTTTCTGTAAAACTGGCAGCCTCTGGAATAAAAGATAAATTCGTTCAGGGGGAAAAATATGTCCATGGGCTGAAACTGAGATGAACTGGGCTGGGGGGAACTGCTCACGCTGGGCCAACAGCCCGAGGAAGAAGCAGATCGGTGGGAGCGCCGAACTGGGCCGCGAGGAGAGGCTGAAAGAAAAGCGCTGCTGGGCCTTGGCGCTGTAGTCCAACGATGCCAAGTCAATGCGAGCGCTGGAGGGTGAGCGGGCACCTCGTCCTGTTCTCGTCGGGAAGCAGAGCAACGGCAGGAAACTTGACGACGGGCGGCGCGACGAGGAACTTGCGCGGGCGAGGGCGCACGGGAACCGGCTGGATCGTGGTGGACTCGGCGGATGGGCGGCGGAGCAGAGGAGATCCGGTCCAGAACGGGGCTGGACGTGAACTTGAACGGCGGCGCTGGTCCATGGCGGCGATGGTGGTCCTGCAGGGAGGCCTCGGGCGCCATGGCGGCGGGAGGAGGCGGCTTCAGCCTGATCTGGATGGCGGGGCGAGCAGCAGAGCATCATCGGGTTCAGGTGCTGGCCGCGGTAAGATGAGCAACGGGCACGGCAGCGAGAAAGAGCAGGCGGGGCAGCGTGGAACTTGGCGGTGGAGCTCCACGCGACGAGGGGATGGGGACTTGACGGCGGGATCCGACGAGGAGGCGTCGGAGATGGTCGGATCTGGGCCAGAGGCAGACGTTGGCGGCTTCCGCGAGCGGCGGAAGTTCCTGCAGCGATGAAGTACATAGAGAGAGGGAGATCGTGAGAGAGATCAAACGGGAAGGAGAGAAAACCGTAGGGGAAGAAGGGAAGGAGAGGTGCAGCCTGGTAGTGGTGGTTTTCGCCTGCCGGCCGGACGAGAGGCCAGAAACGTGACACGGCAGCGACGAGCTCTCCCGATCCGCTCGGGGATCGAAGCAGGAGGAGGGGGCTCGTGCGGGAAGCTGCTGGTTGGTCCGGGAGGGATCCCGAGGAAACCAGGTGGAGTGGCGCCGCGGTGGGATCGATGGGACAAGACCCCTAGGATCTAGGGTTTGTCCAAAATAGTCTAGGAGTGCACTATGTATATGGAAAAGAGGGAAGTTTAGGGGCTAATCCGTCCCTCCAATTAAAATCGAGCGGTCGAGAAAAAAAACACTAGGAAGTCCAAATAGGAAAACGATGACGTTTTGTAGACGTTTGGGGATGATCCGGACACAAGGGTGACGACTGCTCGGGTCGGGTCCGGGACAACTTCCGGACACGCGCGAGGGGTTCGATGCACTATGCAGAGAGGGTTTCGGGGCCTGGCGGTTCATAGCGGACTGTGCAGAAAGCTTTGGGCCGAGAGAAGAGAAGAGAGATGCAGCCCGGCAGCTGTTTCCGGAGACCGAAAACGCCCTACGTTTGACCGACTATATTGACGCTATAGTTATCCGTTGGGGCGTCAAACGAACTCCGAATGCGACGAAAATTGACAGGCGGCCTACCTACAACATAAAAACACCGCACGCCAACTTTCATCCCACTCCGAGAACATTTTCCGACCACTTATAAAATACTATTTCGGACATGCCACGGGCGCGTGCAAGTGTGGCTGGGCTCAGAACGGACAACAGAAGGAACTGGGGGAACCCGGACGAATGCAGGTTTTGAAAACATGATGATGCAATGCACATGATGACATGGTATGCAATGCATGACACGCAAGCACATGACAAGGCAACAACAGCGAATAACTGGAGGACACCTGGCACATCGGTCTTGGGGCACAACACTCCACCACTATGGGAGGATCTCGTCCCGAGATCTAGAATGGCACCGGAGGAACAAACGGAAGATAAAAGAGGAGAGGTACAACTAAGTTTCTTCTTGGACAAACGAGTGAAATCACGAACCTTGAGAGGTTGGTCAAATGGAAAGAAAGAATGCAACGGAGATGAACAAAGTGGAAAACCTCCGTTAGAAAAAAAGAACAAGGAACATTGTGAAAACCTTGAGGTTGAAGGGCAAGATATATATTGAAACCACTCCGTTTAAAACAAGATAGAGAAGGATTAAGAATGATATAATTTGGACAGCACTCCGACTGTAAATGGAAGGAATTGAACATGAATTTGACAAGATGAGGGGATACTTGATGAAAACAACAATTCTCTTCCTCCGGAACTATTGAAAGAATGGCACAAGGGGTAAGAAAGGTTTCAGACAGCACTCCAGTTAAGAAGGGAAGAAAACTTGATAAGATGAGAGAACTTGGAAAGATGGCACGACACTCCAGTTAAATGGATAAGCATGAAAAGAACATGGTCCTCGCAATCCAAGATAATGAGTGAAGAAAGCAACATCACAGTGCCTCCGGAACGAAAGAATGGAAAACTATATGGTTGGAAAGAAAGAAAAAACGGAGAAGATGAATGACAACTCTCACAAATAAAATTGAAAGAGAAAGCTTACGAAGAAAAGGTTGAACGGAGTTGTTGGATTATCAACAACAAAAGCTTAAGCTTGATGTGGACTTATGGAAGACATCCCAAAATTATGAGGTGACAACCTGCCACTCACGGAAGAGATTGGATTGATAAAAACAAGGAGACAATAAACTATTTCACCGGAAGGATAAAAGAAGAACTTAGATCATTTATGAGCACCCTAAATAGCAACAATCCTTAGGAAATGCTTTAGGTGAAACATGACGCAAGATAACTCCAACGAAGAGGTCGATGGATTTAAAATACCTCATTCTTAACAACATGTGAATCATGAAACATGAACTCAAATTATCAAGAATGACATAATACCACCTTCAAAGATACGGAAGAAAGAATTGCACTCCGGGTAGCAAGATGAAGAATGCTTGAGCTCCTTAGAAAAGAATCTCAATGAACACTTGGAGAAGGGATATAAATCGTTGATGAACCATCATGTAGAACCTTCGTGAAGAACTCCGGTAAACAAAAAGAATGACCAAATGAAAGAAAGAGAAGTTGAAAATACAAGGTGAAACCTTGCGATGATTTAGATGGAGCTTCGTGGTGATATAATTGCGAGAGGTTGGATCTCCGGGAAAAAGGAAGATGAGCACTTGAAACCAAGAATTTAATCATCGTGAACAAACTCCGGGAGAAAAGATTAACATATGGATGAAACAAGAATAAGAATTACATTATACTTATCCTTCACCAACTTAATTGATGACAAACAATGGATTGCAAACAACTTATTCCCGTTGGAAGGATTAAGAGAGATATAGCGCAAACTTGAGAAGGTATTGAACGAACCACCGGAAGGGTTGAAACAACGAGTAAAATGATATGATAAACGAAGGAAGAGGAACTCTTGAACGAACCACCATAAGAATTAAGAATGAACGAAGAGAAGATAAAGAAAACACCGGGATGAATTATAAAATGAACAAAGATGCTTGAGAGGATTTAGATACATGAGAACGAAGAGATCACGAGCCGATTAAAGATCACTTGAATGAAGCACCGGTAAAATTGGAGAATGATAGCTGAAGGCTGAGAATGAATAAGTCTTCTTAAATGATGGGCTTCGGGGAAAAGAAATGGAAAACAACTCATGAAATGCTCCGGATGGGTGAAAAGAATTCTCACAATCGAAAAATAATTATGAGGGGATGGCAACAAGCTAGAATCACGAATCTTTGAGAGAACGGATAAGATATAGAGGAAACATTTCTTCGGTCTTCAAATGTTGATAATGACGATGAGAAGCAGCACCAAAAATTGTAGAGGCACTCCGGAATTAAGATTGGAAAGGTTGAACCAACGATGAAAAGAATTTGAAAGATCTTGGAGAAAAGCATTTGACTGATGATAAATCATTCTTACGTCAAACTTTGAAAAGAACTTGAGAAGCTCCGGAAAAGAGAAGAGTCATGTAAGATCCTGGGAAAAGACCTGTGGGTTAAGGCCCACTCAAAAGAAAACACTGATATAACGATTTAAAAGAGAGAAAGCACCGGTTGAATTAAATGACTTGAATGAGGGAACATCCTCGAAAGATCTTGAACGACTGTAGAGTGGAAACACGAATCTTCGAGATATCTTGAGCACTCCGGAACAAATGAATAGCGAGAAGTGAATTATTATGAGGTGCACCAGTATGAGAAGGTATCGAAATGAGGAAAGGATATGATCAACAAAGTTTGACTAGAATCCACCGGAGAAGAAAAGAATGATGAATGACAAACTTGAAGCTCCATTAGAATCTTCCTGAGAATCACCGGGTAAGAACATTGACAGAAAAGGAATGGAGAGAATTCATATGAATAAAAGGATACTTGATTAAGAATTCCGAGTCCTCGAAGAAAACAAGGGAGGGAGGGTAGGAAAAAACAAAGGCAACTTGGGATCGATGAAACGAACACCGTTGAGAAAGCTGAGATTGAATCTTGCGGATATTGAAAATGAACGGATCCGCTTGAAGAGAAACACACCGGTTGAAAAGGATTATCATGACAATGTCGACTATCATGAAGGATTAGTACTCCCGTAGGAATATGAGAACACCACTTATAAAAGGTATGGAATCAACATTTGACTTCGAAGCAACTCGAATACCACAACTCAAAACAAAACAAAGGATTGGCTTGCAGAATAAGCCGAAACAAACATATGATAGAGATTTCGTCCGAAGTTTTCATGGTGGGGCCTACACGGGCTCAATCGTACAACACCATCATGTACAAGGCAGTGCACATGACATACGAAGCGTCCCCGAGTCGGCATAGCCAAGGACTCTTTAAGACACAACGAGACCACTGTAAAACCAACCGTGAATAGGCCGACCACTAGACGTCGAACCACAATTTCATATCATACCTCTGTCGGAAAGATATCCTAAGAGCTACTTGAATTCCCACTTATAAACTCCCGAAATTTTCCGATTATGCAATCAGGTGTTGGGGATACAGGGGAAGCATAATATCTCACCCAAAACTAGCAAATCCTACATCCAGCTGTATCCATCCTTCAACACATAACCAAGAAACCTTCGGAAATCGTTTACCTCAACCTTCAAAAAGCATCCGTTATACGAGTTATGGCAAATACTCCCGAACTCCCGCCCCAGTACTGGGTGGCGTCGAGGTTATCTTACCAACAACTGCATAAAAGAGATTTTCGATGTCGGCGAAACTAATCTCAGGTATTCCAGAACTACAACGATAAAATTGTGACGACAACACCTCAGAGCTCAACTCCCCGGGACACTGCCACAACCCCTAAATGTCAGGAGGCACCAAGAACAATGTTCTCGTCACAAAACCATCGGAACGATTCCAAGATACCCGCGTGATCCTAAATTTTTTTAGTGAAATTTGAGAAGAGAAGAGTCAAAACTCTATGTTAGGATGCCTCACCAGAGCGATGAAGGGACTGGGGAGTAAAAAGAATTCCTAAACTCTCCGATATATAATTCCTAAAAGACTCAAAACATTTTTCTAGACCCAACTCGTCAGCTAATTCGATCAAGCAGGGGGGCTCCTAAGGTCGGGGAAGGATCTGATTACCAACTTGTAACACCCTCGATGCGGCTATATCTCCCACGTGTCGAAGCACGACTTAGAGGCATAACCGCATTGAAAGCAATGTCGCAAGTGAGGTAATCTTCACACAACCCATGTAATACATAAGGGAAAGAGATACATAGTTGGCTTACAATCGCCACTTCACACAATACATGAACAAAGCATTACATCATCCAGATACAATCAAGGTCCGACTACGGAATCAAAATAAAAGAAGACTACCCAAAATGCTACACAGATCCCCGATCGACCCCAACTGGGCTCCACTATTGATCAACTAGAACGAACAACACAAACGACAAGATCTTCATCGAGCTCCTCCTTGAGCTTAGTTGCGTCACCTGCTCGGTTCAGCGGCACCTGCAAGCTGGTTTAGGAAGTGTCTGTGAGTCACGGGGACTCAGCAATCTCACACCCTCGCGATCAAGACTATTTAAGCTTCTGGGTAAGGTAAAGGTATGATGTGGAGCTGCAGCAAGCGACTAGCATATATGGTGGCTAACCTATTCGCAAAGGAGAGCGAGAAGAGAAGCCAAAAGCACGGTCGGACAACTATGATCAAGAAGTGATCCAAGAACAACCTACGTCAAGCATAACTCCAACACCGTGTTCACTTCTCGGACTCCGCCAGAAAGAGACCATCACGGTTACACACGCGGTTGATGTGTTTTAATTAAGGTCAACTTCAGGTTTTCTACAACCGGACATTAACAAATTCCCATCTGCCCATAACTACGGGCACGACTTTCCAAAGTTCAATCCCTGCAGGGGTGTCCCAACTTAGCCCATGACAAGCTCTCACGGTCAATGAAGGATATACCTTCTCCCAAGACATTCCAATCAGACTCGGTATCCCGGTTCTACAAGACAACTTTGACAAGTTAAAACAAATCCAGCAACACCGCCCGAATGTGCCGACAAATCCCGATAGGAGCTGCACATATCTCGTTCTCAGGGCACACTCAGATGAGCAGTCCGTACAACTAAAACCAAACCTCGAGTTTCCCCGAGGGGGCGCTGCACAGGACTCTAGTTTGGACCAACTCTCAGAGGAGCACTGGCCCGGGGGGGGGGGGTTAAAATAATGATGACCCTCAGGAGCGCGACTCCCAAGGGAAAATAAAAGGCTAGGTGGCGAATGGTAAAACCAATGCTGGGCATTGCTAGAGGAGTTTTATCCAAGGCGAACTGTCAAGGGGTTCCCATAATAGCCCAACCGCGTAAGGAACGCAAAATCCGGGAACATAACACCGATATGATGGAAACTAGGGCGGCAAGAGTGGAACAAAACACCAGGCATAAGGCCGAGCCTTCCACCCTTTACCAAGTATATAGATGCATTAATTAAGTAAGATATATCGTGATATCCCAACAAGTAACCATGTTCCAACAAGGAACAACATCTCCATGTTCCAACAAGGAACAAACTTCAATCTTCACTTGCAACTAACAACGCTATAAGAGGGGCTGAGCAAAGCGGTAACATATCCAAACAACGGTTTGCTAGGACAAGGTGGGTTAGAGGCTTGGTTCAACAATATAGGAGGCATGATAAGCAAGTGGTAGGTATCGCAACATAGGCATAGGAAAAGAGCGAGCAACTAGCAAGCAAAGATAGAAGTGATTTCGAGGGTATGATCATCTTGCCTGAAATCCCGCAAGGAAGAAGGACGAGTCCATGAAGAAGACAAACGGACGAGGTCGAACGGTTCCTCACAAGTGCGACGTTATCGGAACCAACCCGAAGAAACAACACCGGAAAAGAGCAAACAACCTAGTAAACAACCACCACATAGACACGGCATGATGCGCAAACAAGAATGATGCATGTCCGGTTTAAAGACGGCATGGCATGGCAAAGTGCACAAGCAATCCTACAAATTAAGTGGAGCTCAATATGCAACGAGTTGCATATTGGCGAAACACCACGACAAGTTATTTAGTTCGATCTCGTTTATGTACCCAACAATATTAAATGTTGTTAAACATGGCAAGAGGGTGAAGTAAAGTAAAACTACCTATCTAGTCAAGGTTAAATGAGGCCGGAAGCAACGAACAACAAATCCGGAAACTCCTCATGTGCATAAATTTGATTTGGTACTGTTCTGCCCTAAACATAATTTTAGAGTTATTAAACATGCAAAATAAAACCACCATGTTAAACTAGGCATTTTTCCACCCCATTTACATATAAAGTTTATTAAATTTGGTGTTACGGTTATTTCGTTATGAATTAAATCATTTTAACATGGCATAGGAGCAAATTTAACCAAACATCATTTTAAACATTTTAAACATGGATGAAAGTGGCAAATTATTAAACTAGACAAAATTCTAGACATTTTACATATAAAGTTTATTTAATTTCGATGCACGGTTCATGAGTAATTATATGCATGAAGGCTAGGGACTTTTCTGTAAAATTGGCAGCCTCTGAAATAAAAGATAAATTCGTTCAGGGGAAAAAATATGTCCATGGGCTTAAACTGAGGCGAACTGGGCTGGGGGGAACTGCTCACGCTGGGCCAACAGCCCGAGGAAGAAGCAGATCGATGGGAGCGCCGAACTGGGCCGCGAGGAGAGGCCGAAAGAAAAGCGCTGCTGGGCCTTGGCGCTGTAGTCCAACAATGCCAAGTCAACGCGAGCGCTGGACGGGCGAGCGGGTACCTCGTCCTGTTTCGTCAGGAAGCAGAGCAACGGCAGGAAACTTGACGACGGGCGGCACGACGAGGAACTTGCGCGGGTGAGGGCGCACGGGAACCGGCTGGATCGTGGCGGACTCGGCGGATGGGCGGTGGAGCAGAGGAGATCTGGTCCAGAACGGGGTCGGACGTGAACCTGGACGGCGGAGCTGGTCCATGGCGGCGGCAGTGGTCCTGCAGGGAGGCCTCGGGCGCCATGGCGGCGGGAGGAGGCGGCTTTAGCCTGATCTGGACGGCGGGGCGAGCAGCAGAGCATCATCGGGTTCAGGTGCTGGCCGCGGTAAGACGAGCAACGGGCACGGCAGCGAGAAAGAGCAGGCGGGGCGGCGTGGAACTTGGCGGTGGAGCTCCACGCGACGACGGGATGGGGACTTGACGGCGGGATCCGACGAGGAGGCGTCGGAGATGGTCGGATCTGGGCCAGAGGCGGACGTTGGCGGCTTCCGCGAGCGGCGGCCCTTCCTGCAGCGATGAAGTACATAGAGAGAGGGAGATCGTGAGAGAGATCAAACGGGAAGGAGAGAAAACCGTAGGGGAAGAAGGGAAGGAGAGGTGCAGCCTGGCAGTGGTGGTTTTCGCCTGCCGGCCGGATGAGAGGCCAGAAACGTGACACGGCAGCGACGAGCTCTCCCGACCCGCTCGGGGATCGAAGCAGGAGGAGGGGGCTCGTGCGGGAAGCTGCTGGTTGGTCCGGGAGGGATCCCGAGGAAACCACGTGGAGTGGCGGCGCGGTGGTATCGATGGGACAAGATAGTCTAGGAGTGGACTATATATATATGGAAAATAGGGAAGTTTAGGGGCCAATCCGTCCCTCCAATTAAAATCGAGCGGTCGAGAAAAAAACACTAGGAAGTCCAAATAGGAAAACGATGATGTTTTGTAGACGTTTGGGGATGATCCGGACACAAGGGTGGCGACTGCTCGGGTCGGGTCCGGGACAACTTCCAGACACGCGCGAGGGGTTCGGTGCACAGTGCAGAGAGGGTTTTGGGGCCTGGCGGTTGACAGCGGACTGTGTAGAAAGCTTTGGGCCGAGAGAAGAGAAGAGATATGCAGCCCGACAGCTGTTTCCGGAGACCGAAAACGCCCGACGTTTGACCGACTATATTGCCGCTATAGTTATCCGTTGGGGCGTCAAACGAACTCCGAATGCGACGAAAATTGACAGGCGGCCTACCTACCACATAAAAACACCGCATGCCAACTTTCATCCCACTCCGAAAAAAATTTCTGACCACTTATAAAATACTATTTCGGACATGCCACAGGCGCGTGCAAGTGTGGCTGGGCTCAGAACGGGCAACAGAAGGAACTGGGGGAACCCGGACGAATGCAGGTTTTGAAAACATGATGATGCAATGCACATGATGACATGCTATGCAATGCATGACACGCAAGCACATGACAAGGCAACAACAACGAATAACTGGAGGACACCTGGCACATCGGTCTCGGGGCGTTACAGGATGGAACCCGAATAAGCGATAAACCTGGACTAGAGACTTCTTTGTTAGTCAGGTCATGGCCGACTCCCTCGCCAGGCTTCCGCTTGAAGGTTGCCGAGATACACGACGTGTACATGGTGGTAAGTGGCGAGAGTGTGTGTGAAGAAGTACACCCCTGCAGGGTTATAAATGATCTATTTGAATAGCCGTGTCCGCGGTAAAAGACTTCTTGGTTGCCTGTATAGTTCATAGACAAGTGAAAGTGGATTCTCTAAAATGTGCAAGATAAGCATGAGTTCTATGGATGGCATTCTCGTAGGGAGACGAGAGCGGATCCATAGTGGTGTATTGATATGGTGAATATGTGGACTCGTGTGCGCCACCTCAAAGAGTTACTTGCAGTCGTAGTATAGGATAGCCACTGAGTCAAGGCTGGCTTGCTGCAGTTAAACTCCACCACCCCCTTTGTTGATAATGATGCATATGTAGTTAGTTCTGATGTAAGTCTTGCTGGGTACATTTGTATTCACGTTTGCTTAATTTATGTTTTTGCAGAGAGACTTCAGTCTCGCTAGTAGTTCCGTGTGGACTTCGACGTTTAGCTTGATACCTCAGCTACGATCTTGTGCCCTCGGCAGTATCTGGTAGATAGTCAGGCTTCTCAGCCTTTTTCATTTGTAGATGTCTATACTCAGGCATGTTAAACTTCCGCATGTGCTTTCACTTGTATGCTCTGAATGTTGGGTCATGAGACCCATGTTTGTAATATCTCGCTCCTCAGAGCCTAATGAATAAGTACTTTCAGTCGTAGAGTTTTGTTGTGATGCCATGTTGTATTTACACATATCGAGCATATTGTGTGTATGATTGAAATGCTTGGTATGTGTGGGATCCGGCAACCTAGTTGTTTATCCTTGGTGGCCTCTCTTATGGGGAAATGTAGTCTTCTGCTTCCATGAGCCATAGTAGTCCACTACAGCCCGGTTCACCAGAGTCCTGCTAGCCCAACACTACTGCTCCGGAACACTTGACTAGCCGGCATGTGATTCACTTCGTTCCTGTGTTTGTCCCTTCGGGGAAATGTCATGCGGTGACATCCGGAGTCCTGCCTAGCCTGCTATAGCCCGGTGCACCGGAGTCCTGTTAGCCCAGTGCTACAGCCCGGATTCGCACGTTGTTGACCGACATGCTCGATATTGATTCATGTATGCCTGTCCCTGTAAGTTAGTGCCACTTTGGGTTCACGACTAGTCATGTCGGCCCGGGTTCTCTGTCATATTGATGCTAGCGACACTATCATATACGTGATCCAAAAGGCGCAAACGGTCCCGGGCCATGGTAAGACGACACCCGTGGGAATACCGTGCGTGAGGCAGCAAAGTGATATGAGGTGTTACCGACTAGATCGATGTGACTTGGAATCGGGGTCCTGACAAGTTTGTCATCTGATAGTCCGGTGGATCAAGGTGACAACGAATGATTATAGAACCATTCGATGTATTGTGCGTGATGAAGTATTATGGAGGAGACAAACTATCTGAACATTTTGTGAAGTTCCACTAATATCAAGCTGAGCATCCCTGTTGATTTCGTATTTATATGCTGCAAGAAAACAAAGACACATCAACACACACATGAATATTGGCCCTAGTTTGAACCCACCAATCGGTGGACTGACAAACTGAAAGTACGACAAAAAGATTACGATACCCAGATGCCCCATCATTGTTGCTCAGAGTGACATTGACAAACTTGGAGTCCTGTCCTGGCTTCTTGTACTTGTTTGGGCACTTGTTTGCCTAGTGTTCCTCCGAACTACAAGTAAAGCAACCATCTCTCTTTTTGTATTTCTTTTTACCCTTCTTAAAGGTAGTATTCTGCCTTGAATACGTTGGTAGCTCCATTCAAACGAGCATGGTTTGTCATCAGTTTGCACATTGAAATGGCACATGGACCTGGATTAACCAGCGTATCTTTTTGTGCCGATTCCCCTAAAATCAAACAATGTCTTGAGTAGCATGGTGGATTTCATATTTATATGTAACACGTTGGCAACTCCGTTCATACAGATAGTCCGGTGGCTCAAGGTGATGACGAATGATTAGAGAACCATTCGATGTGTTGTGCATGATGAAGTATTATGGAGGGTGAGGGAGTCCTGGACTAAGGGGTCCTAGGGCATCCGGCCTATTAGCCATGGGCCGAACTGATGGGCTGTGAAGATACAAAGACCAAAGACTGCACCCGTGTCCGGATGGGACTCTCCTTGACGTGGAGGGCAAGCTTGGTGATCAAATATGTAGATTCCTTTCTTTGTAACCAACCTTATGTAACCCTAGATCCTCCTGGTGTTTATATAAACCAAAGGGCTTAGTCCAGAGAGGGAGAGACTCATTACCATAGTCATATAGGCTAGACTTCTAGGGTTTAGCCATTACGATCTCGTGGTAGATTAACTCTTGTAATACTCATATTCATCAAGATCAATCAAGCAGGAGGTAGGGTATTACCTCCATAGAGAGGGCCCAAACCTGGGTAAACATCGTGTCCCCTGTCTCCTGTTACCATCGACCTCAGACGCACAGTTCGGGACCCCCTACCCAAGATACGCCGGTTTTGACACCGACATTGGTGCTTTCATTGAGAGTTCCATTGTGCCGTCCTCAAAATGTTCGATGGCCCCTTCAATCGCTAACAATGACGCTGTCCAAGGAGAAATCTTCCTCCCCGAACAGATTTTCGTGTTTGGCGGCTTCGCACTACGGGCCAGCTCGTTTGGCCATTTGGAGCAGATCGATAGCTACGCCCCTGGCCACCATGTCAGATTTGGGAGCTTGAACTACGTCGCGAACATTCATGGAGATCTGATCTTCGCTGGATTTGAGACCACGGTGATCGCTCCTGGTCACCTCGATGAACATGACCAAAATCTGTCATCGGACCATATCCCGGAGATAGCTCCTGTAACTGCTCTGACCTTAGATCCGGAGCATACGGCGCCATCTAAGGACTGGAGGTTCAACCCCACCACGGAGGCCACAGATTCCCTGGCGTTGGAGCCGCACATGGACTTAAACTCACACAATATTCTTGTCACCGGAACCCTAGACTCGTCTCCGGGTGTAAGTTCCGAACCATGTGAGTCCACAGATGCCGAACTTGATCGTTTATCGAACTTCGAGTTTAGTGCCACATACATCTTCCAGCACTCACCCTTGGGCGACGTGCTAAGCTCACTAAAAAACTTGTCCTTGGCGGGGGATCCATAGTCGAACTATATCCGGTTCGAACTAGAAGCTGATGATAGGGAATTTTGCTCCCCACCCGCCACCCACTTTATAGCCACTGTCGAAAACTTAACCGACATGCTCGATTACGGCTCCGATGACATCGGCGGTATGGACGACGATGCCGGAGAAGAAGAGACCTAGGACCCGCCGTTCACCGGACAATGGACGGCCACTTCCTCGTACGATGTGTACATGGTGGATGCACCAAAGGAGAATAGAGGCGATGACAAAGAAGACCCAGTTGAGGATAAACCTCCTGAGATACAATCGAAACGCCGGCGTCAGCGGCGCCGCTCTAAGTCACGCCGCAATAAAGATAGCAACACCGGCACTGGAGAAGATAACACTCCGAAAGGTGCCAAAGACTACGAAGACCCCGTTGACGCAGCTACCGAACAGGATGGAAGATGGGTAGGTTAGCCCTGGTAGACAGGCCACGCACGAGGACTCGGAGGACAATAATTATCTTCCGCTCTCCGAGGATGAGGCGAGCCTCGGCACCGGGGATTTCATCGTGCTTGAGGAACCTCTTGAGTAGGAGCGCTTCAAGCGCCATCTAATAGCCACTGCAAGGAGCCTGAAAAAGAAGCAGCAGCAGCTTCAAGCTGACCAATATCTGCTCAACGCTAAATGTACTGACGTCCTAGCAGCCGAAGAATACGGCCTCAAGCGCCCGGCCAAAAGCTACCCGAAACGCAAATTACTACCTCAGTTCGACAACGAGGCGCCGGAACACATACCACCATCGCGCAATGCGGCTGACCGACCACCACGTGGATGGGACAAAGAGGCAACTCAAGCCGAACACCAGCCTTCCTTGCCTCATCGCAAAGGCAGAGGTAAATCAGCTCACGGTCATACAGATCACCGTCGACATGACCTGAACAATGAAGCAGGATATACCCAATCAATTTACAGATCGCGAGGACGTTCCTCGACACGTGATGATGGCTACCTATTCGGACGTGACAAACCTAGTCACACCCGAGCCGACAACCGCAGCCAAACTCCATCGGAGCTACGTCACGACGCGGCCCGATATAGAGGTGCCGCACACCCCCTTTGCTTCACCGATGAAGTAATGGATCATTAATTCCCCGAAGGGTTCAAACTCGTTAACATTGAATCATACGACGGAACAACCAACCCCGTGGTATGGATCGAGGATTTTGTTCTCCATATCCACATGGCCCGCGGAGATGACCTCCACACTATCAAATTCCTCCCACTAAAGCTCAAAGGGCTAGCTCAACACTGGTTAAATAGCCTGCCTGAAAATTCTATCGGCAGCTAGGAGGACTTGGAAGAAGCCTTCCTCGACAACTTCCAAGGTACATATGTCCGACCACCAAACGCCGATGATTTAAGACACATAGTCCAACAACCTGGAGAGTCAGCCAGGAAATTTTGGACTAGGTTCCTAACAAAAAAGAACCAGATCGTCGACTGTCCGGATGCCGAAGCTCTAGCGGCCTTTGAACATAGCATCCGAGACGAATGGCTCGCCCGCCAACTCGGCCAAGAAAAGCCGAAATCTATGGCAGCCCTCACGACACTTATGACCCGATTTTTTGCAGGTGAGGACAGCTGGTTGGCTCGTAGTAAAAATACGGCCAGTGACCCAGGCCCCTTTGAGGCCAAAAAAAGCAACGACAAGCTCCGACGTAACATAGACAAGCGCCGAAGCAATGGTAATAATACCGACGACACTATAGTCAATGTCGGATCCAGCGGCTCCAAGTCCAGCCAGCGGAAGAAACCATGCAAGAGAAACATCAGGGACCATCCAGCCTGGACCGCATACTCGACCGTCCATGCCAAATCCATGGCACCCCGGACAAAACAGCCAACCATACAAACAGAGATTGCTGGGTTTTTAACCAAGCCGACAAGTTAAATGCCGAGAACAAGGAAAAGGGATCACAGAGCAAAGGACGATGACGAGGAGCCCCTGCAGCCAAACACAGGGGGACAGAAGAAGTTTCCCCCTTAGGTCAAAACGGTGAACATGATATATGCTACACACATCCCAAGAGGGAGCGCAAGCGCGCACTCAGGGACGTCTACACAATGGATCCAGTCTCCCCAAAATTCAATCCATGGTCGTCATGCCCGATCACTTTTGATCGCCGGGATCATCCGACCAACATCCGTCACGGCGGATCAGCCGCACTGGTCCTGGACCCAATAATTGATGGGTTCCACCTGACGTGAGTCCTGATGGACGGTGCAGCAACCTCAACTTGCTCTATCAGGATACAGTGCGCAAAATGGGCATTCATCCATCATGGATCAAACCCACAAACACTACCTTCAAAGGAGTCATATTGGGTGTAGAGGCCCGCTACACGGGCTCAACCACACTAGAGGTTGTCATTGGATCTTCGGACAACTTCCGAAGCGAGGAGTTAATCTTCAATATCGTCCCCCTTCGCAGCGGCTATCATGCGCTGCTCGGACGAACCACATTCGCCCGATTTAACACAGTGCCACACTATGCTTATCTCAAACTCAAGATGCCCGGCCCACGTGGCGTCATAACAGTCAATGGAAATACGGAATGCTCCCTCCATGCAGAAGAGCACACGGCTGCCTTAGCAGCAGAAGTACAGAGCGGCACTCTCAAGAAGAACCTTCATTCGGCTGCCGAGCCCATGGACACGGTTAAGAGGATCCGAACTACCCTACAGCAGGACAGCTCGGCTCGTCAGGAGCTCGACTAGCAATCCGGCCTCCGTCTCAGTCCCGATCAAGTGGCGGCATTCACACCGCACATACATAATTACGCACTCAAAATTCCATGGGCATCGACGGAGGCATAGCTAGCTTGTGATCCACAGTATGGCTCAACCGACACCGGATACACACATACTTTCACTTTTATTCGTTTCCTTCTCAGGCTTCAATCCCGCAGGCCCCATCTGATGGCCTGATCATCGGTACTCTTGAAGGACAAACACACCAAGGCGGCAAGAAGCACAGGCATCTGGGGGACTTCTCTAGGTGGTTTCATTAACGATCACTCTACCTGTTTTTCAGGACCCACGTGCAGCTCTCCCTTGGTTAAGGCATAGTAACTAGCCTCTTTCTTATTACATTACTTGTATAAACGCACTTTAACGCACCAACGAAATTATAATAAGAACAGTTTGCGGCTCAAATTTTACGGCCCTAGCTTATCACTTGTTCTTCTTTTTCTTTCTGTTTTGTCTTTTCTGGTAACTTTATCAGGTAGCACCCGTACACTTCGGTACGTTTGATGTTTGCCAGGGGCTTCATAGCACCCCACACTACGGCAACAAAAGTCCAAACACTTTTTATAAGTATAGTTCGGCACCCTGAATTTAGCATTATATGCATTGGCTCCGAATCATGTCTTTGGTCAATAGTTGGGTTGCTCGGCTCCTGTGCTTGCTACATTATGTTCCGGTATATCGGCTAAGGTAGTAAAGGGAGAACTACTACGATTGTGCCTTGGTTTATCCAAAGGAGCACCTCAATAGAGAAAGCCGAAAACTGACTGTCATGATGCGGCGAGAGCCGGTCAACTGTTCGGAGGTTGGAAATTGTTGGAGATTTCTTCCACATTACGCGAAGGATCGATACTTCCCGATCAGACGCTTATAGCACTCTAGTTCGGATACTAGGGGCTGCACCCATGTTTTTAATGTCGAACTCCTATTTTGCTAAGTGAGGGCATTAAAGCCGCATAGTCTGGTTGCCTGGTTCGTTGCGCTAAACAACTCCTTCAAGGACCATAAAATTGGATCAAGATTTTTTAGATTCCATCCCGAACACCTCCGTACTACCTATGTGGGGGTAGAAGCCGACAATTGGTTAACCCTTAGATTTCATACAACACGGCCGCACAGGAGGTAAAATTTAAAAACATAACAAGCATTATATTACAAACCCACTTTGTTCTATCATCCAAGGCAGAAGGAACTTGAATATATTCATTCAAAGATTGTGTCTTTCGCACATTGATCCGCAACAATGCGGGACCCCTCCAAGACATCGCCAAAGTATCGCTCGGGTGTGTGGTGCTCCTTGCCCTCAGGCGGCCCCTCGGTCACCAACTTGACGTCGTCCATCTTCGCCCACCAGACCTTGACATAGGAGAAGGCCAGACGCGTGCCCTCAATGCAGACCGACCGCTTGATGACGTCCAACCGAGGACAGGCATCAACCAGCCTCTTCACGAGGCCGAAGTAACTGCTAGGTATAGCTTTGGCTGGCCATAGCAGGATTATTAAATCCTTCATGGCCAGTTCGGCCACCCTATGCAGCTCGACCAGCTGTTTTAGCTGATCGCTGAAGGGCACCTGATGTTCCGGTGCAAGATATTGCAACCAGAACAGCTTATCCGTGGAGTCCCCTTCTTTGGCTCGGAAGAACTCCGCGGCGTCGGTCACACTGCGTGGTAGATCAACAAAAGCCCCTGAAGAACTCCGAATCTGGGTCAGTAAAAGATATTTCCTTTTAACATTCTTGCTTTGCATATTGAATACCTTACCCGCCGCGATCTTCCTGGCCTCCTGGATCTCCTGGAGGGCGCCCTGGGCTTCACTCCGGGCCGTCTCTGCACTCTTACGTGTTGGAAATATGCCCTAGAGGCAATAATAAATTAGTTATTATTATATTTCCTTGTTCATGATAATCATTTATTATCCATGCTAGAATTGTATTGATAGGAAACTCAGATACATGTGTGGATACATAGACAACACCATGTCCCTAGTAAGCCTCTAGTTGACTAGCTCGTTGATCAATAGATGGTTATGGTTTCCTGACCATGGACATTGGATGTCGTTGATAACGGGATCACATCATTAGGAGAATGATGTGATGGACAAGACCCAATCCTAAGCCTAGCACAAGATCGTGTAGTTCGTATGCTAAAGCTTTTCTAATGTCAAGTATCATTTCCTTAGACCATGAGATTGTGCAACTCCCGGATACCGTAGGATGCTTTGGGTGTACCAAAGTCACAACGTAACTGGGTGGCTATAAAGGTGCACTGCGGGTATCTCTGAAAGTGTCTGTTGGGTTGGCACGAATCGAGACTGGGATTTGTCACTCCGTGTAAACGGAGAGGTATCTCTGGGCCCACTCGGTAGGACATCATCATAATGTGCACAATGTGACCAAGGAGTTGATCACGGTATGATGTGTTATGGAATGAGTAAAGAGACTTGCCGGTGACGAGATTGAACAAGGTAACGGGATACCGACGATCGAATCTCGGGCAAGTATCATACCGATAGACAAAGGGAATTGTATACGGGATTGATTGGATCCTTGACATCGTGGTTCATCTAATGAGATCATCGTGGAATATGTGGGAGCCAACATGGGTATCCAGATCCCGCTGTTGGTTATTGGCCGGAGAGTTGTCTCAGTCATGTATGCATGGTTCCCGAACCCGTAGGGTCTACACACTTAAGGTTCGGTGACGCTAGGGTTGTAGAGATATTAGTATGCGGTAACCCGAAAGTTGTTCGGAGTCCCGGATGAGATCCCGGACGTCATGAGTTCCGGAATGGTCCGGAGGTAAAGATTTATATATGGGAAGACCAGTTTCGGCTACCGGGAAAGTTTCGGGGTCACCGGTATTGTACCGGGACCACCGGAAAGGTCCTGGGTCCACCGGGTGGGGCCACCTGTCCCGGAGGGCCCCATGGGCTGAAGGGGCGTGGGAACCAGCCCATGGTGGGCTGGTGCGCCCCCCTTGGGCCTCCCATGCGCCTAGGGTTGGAAACCCTAAGGGGTGGGGGCGCCTCCACTTGGCTTGGAGGCCAAGCCACCCCTAGGGCTGCTGCCCCCTCCCTAGATGGGATCTACAAGGGGCCGGCGCCCCCCTAGGCCCCTATATATAGTGGAGGGGAGGGAGGGTAGCCACACCTGAAGTCCCTGGCGCCTCCCTCTCCCTCCGTGACACCTCTTCCTCCCTGCTTGTGCTTGGCGAAGCCCTGCCGGGATCCCGCTACTTCCACCACCACGCCGTCGTGCTACTGGATCTCCATCAACTTCTCCTCCCCCCTTGCTGGATCAAGAAGGAGGAGATGTCTCCACTCCGTACGTGTGTTGAACGCGGAGGTGCCGTCCGTTCGGCGCTAGGATCATCGGTGATTTGGATCACGACGAGTACCACTCCATCAACCCCGTTCTCTTGAACGCTTCCGCTTAGCGATCTTCAAGGGTATGAAGATGCACTCCCGCTCTCTCGTTGCTAGATGACTCCATAGATTGATCTTGGTGATGCGTAGAAAATTTTGAATTATTGCTACGTTCCCCAACATTATGAGCCTTGGCAAGTTCGGCCTCTTGAGCCGACGCATTGTGCTCCAAGGTCTCGCACTTCCTCACCGCATCCTGGAGCTCCTGTTGGACTTCGTTGACCCAAGCCTTGAGCCTCTTACGGGCGACCAACTCCTTGACAGCCTTCCCCTCGGCTTTGACCAGGGCCTCTCTCTGGGCCTCGACCTCGGTCGTCGCTTCTGTACATATCATGGCACTTCGGTCAAATGCATGTCATCCTACTTTTTTCGAATACATAATAGGTTATCACATACCTTCTTTTTCTTGGAGCTGCCTCCTCACCTGGCCGAGCTCCTCCTCGGCCTGCTCCAGTCTCCGCTTCAGTTAGGAGACCTCAGCAGTATGTGAGGCTGCAGCCAATAGCGACGCCTACATATTCATTTCAGACAATTTAGTTAGTTTCCTTCAATAAAGGATTGATCCTCTGTCCGACTTTTCTTTCCCAACACCGGACAGTGTCTCAGGGGCTACTATCTATATTGGGATTTTCTCTTCTTGCGCCGCTTACCTCAAAACCTGTCAGCAGGCTGCTGCAGGCTTCGGTTAGTTCGCTCTTGGCGGACTGGACCCTTTCAATTACCATGCCCATAAGAACACAGTGCTCTTCCACAATGGAAGCGCCTCATAGCGCTTCCAGCAGATTATCAGGTGCCCCTGGTTGGATAGGGGTCACCGGCGGAATAGGCATACCCCCTTCTTCTGGAGGAGGTTGCGTGCCGAATTCTGGAACCGTACCGGTCTCCGGGATGGAGTCCGGCTGATGGCCGAACTGAATACGACCCTCCTCACCACCAGTCTCCATGGGGATCGGCTCCCCCTGGTGTCTGGCGATGGAGGCATCACCTTTTGGTGCCTCCTGAGTCTCTCCCCGGCCTGGGAAAGTCCTTCAGGACATCACCTCCATGTCGTCCTTGGCCTTGGTGGAGTGAGCGGTCGGCGGTGACTCGCTGGCCATCGCCTGTGAATCCAACAAACCTCCAGACGAGGATCGCTTGGGGCGGTCATGGGCCGGACTGTAATAAAGTAACCAATCATGTCAATACAACGAGGAGGAGAGACTTGGTTTATGGGTAGATATGAGTCTTAGCACTTATGATGTGGCCCGAGGCTTAGTGCGGGGGCGTTGCTCCGGACTACTTTCGATGTCCCATGCGGAGCTGCCCACAAGTGAGCCTTTCGCCTTCTTGGGCACCTCCGCCTCCAGAATTGTGGAGGCCGCCCTCCTCTTCCTCCCCCCATCAGGGGGAGAATCGCTTTCCTCCTCCTCCTCATCGTTGCCGTCTTCGGCGGCGAAGGAGCGGGTCTTGTTTTCGGACGTCGCGCCTGAAGTGCCCTTGCGGCGGGGGCCTCTCTGGACCCCCTTGGCTTTCCCCTGGGCCTTCTTCTCCGGTGCCTTATAGGGCGCCAGTGCCAGCATCTTCGCTAAACGCGGGATGACTGGTTCTTCAGGTAGCGGAGCCGGACACCGGATCTGCTTCGCCCTCTTCATCCAGTTCTGAAGAAGCAATGATAATAATTGCTTAGATATCATCTTCGAAACAAGCAAGTAGGGGATGTGTTAAAAATAACATACCTCGTTGGGGAGGTAGTTAATGTCGTTCCCGCGGTCCGAATCTATGGCCGGCGGTATCTCGTTGCTCTTGAAGAGCAACTTCCAGGCATCTTCGTGAGTTGTTTCGGAAAGCCTCTCCAGGGTATGGTGCTTCTTCGAATTGAATTCCCATAGAGGGCGGCTTCGGCTCTGGCAGGGGAGGATCCGACGCACCAGCATCACTGGGATTATGTCGACGAGCTTGATGTCTTTGTTCACCATGCTTTGGATGCACGTTTGCAGCGCTATTAGCTCGTCTGACGAACACAAGATCAGGCTCTTCTCGACCCAGGAGGTGAGTCGCATGGGAGCGCTAGATTTAAATTCGGTAGCCGCGGTCCAGGTGGCATCGCGGGGTTCTATGATGTAAAACCATTGTTTCTGCCATTCCTTGACGGTCTCCATGCAAATGCCTTTTGGCCAGGAGACATTGGTCAGCCTGCTCACCATGGCGCCTCCGCACTCCGCGTGCTGGCCATCCACTACCTTCGGCTTCACATTGAAGATTTTGAGCCACAACCCGAAGTGGGGTTGGATGCAGAGGAACGCCTCACACATGACGATGAACGCCGAAATATTGAGGAAGGAGTTTGGGGATAGGTCGTGGAAGTCTATCCCGTAGTAGAACATCAGCCATCGGACGAAAGGGTGGAGTGGAAACCCTAGCCCGCGGAGGAAATGGGGGATGAATACTACCCTCTCACTGGGCTTCGGTGTGGGGACGATTTGCCCCTTGGCTGGAAGGCGGTGGGTGATTTCCTTCGCCAGGTACCCGGCTGCCCGAAGCTCGGCAATGTCCTTCTCCCCGACGGAGGAGGCCATCCACTTGCCTTGACCTCCGGATCCGGACATGGTTGAGTGCTTGTTCGAGTGGGAAAAAGATGAGAACTTGGGCGATGGAGCTCAAGAGTGGAAGGGCAGAGGAAGAGAGTAGGCGTGGGAGAAGAAAGGGGATTTTTATCTCCTTATAAGGGAAGTGAATATTGAACGCCTCCCCACTCGCCTTAAAATTCGCCTACTCCAAAGGGTTGTGTAAACAACACGGTTGGGTTACCCATGCCCGTATTGATGAGAATCCCGCAATAAGGGGATAGGATCTCTGCTTCGACAAGACGTGGCAATGGCAACCGCGTCTCAAAACATGGAGCGGCAGGTGAAGAACAGTTCGAAATTATGACTGGGCAGATGTGATGTCATGTTGTGAAAAATTGTCAGCAGATTGGACTCGAGGATTATTATATTCTCTCTGCATTTGTGTGTGTTGTGTGTGTTACAGGTCCGGACACGATTGTTTCGTCCGAAGACTATCTTGGAGTTCGGAAGGAGGAACCCGCCTTGCAATGGCTAAGACAGATCTACGCGCCGGATACCTTATCATTGAAGCCAGGTTCAGGGGCTACTGAGAGAGTCCTGGACTAAGGGGTCCTCGGGTGTCCAGCCTGTTAGCCATGGGCCGGACTGATGGGCTGTGAAGATACAAAGACCGAAGACTGCACCCGTGTCCGGATGGGACTCTCCTTGGCGTGGAGGGCAAGCTTGACAATCAAATATGTAAATTCCTTTCTTTGTAACCGACCTTATGTAAGCCTAGATCCTCCTGGTGTTTATATAAACCAGAGGGCTTAGTCCAGAGAGGAGAGACTCATTACCATAGTCATACATGCTAGACTTCTAGGGTTTAGCCATTACGATCTTGTGGTAGATCAACTCTTGTAATACTCATATTCATCAAGATCAATCAAGCAGGAAGTAGGGTATTACCTCCATAAAGAGGGCCCGAACCTGGGTAAACATCGTGTCCCCTTTCTCCTATTACCATCGACCTCAGACGCACAATTCGGGACCCCCTACCCGAGATCCGCCGGTTTTGACACTGACAGAGGGCAAAAACCATATGAACATTTTGTGCAGTTCCACTAAAATCAAGCTGAGCATCCACGTCTACATAAATACAGAAAAAGCGTGATGAATATAATAGTGGTACTAGTTGATTAAACATACGCTTACAACTATATTCATCTTCATCATCTTAATAGGAAAAGATAGCAATACAATATCTTGAATTAAACGTTTATTCAAAACAATACAACAATATAAGTAGCACAACATAATAAAGCACAATCATGTGGATGAAGGACGATACTGACCTCGTTTGCTACAGATGCATCGGCAACTGACTTGGTCATACCTTTCCTTGTGGAGTGAATTTTGCACTCCACGTGTTGTTGAGTTGCCCATGCTCTCTGTAGACTAGTCATGTCACCAGCGTCTACTAATACTTTGTAAAGCCTCTCGATCATTCCTTCTATAATGTAGTGCAAACAATGTCTGCTTCTTTCTGCAAAGTGGTAAGACCAACTGGACCCACTAATGCAGTAGTTTGCCTTAGACACATTGACTCCTTTTGTGTAGTTCAACTAAAATCAAAGTCGAAATAAAACCAAGCAGAAATTTTGATATCCCTATATTCAACAATAGGTATAAGGGAATCAATTACTGAGAAATAACGGTTGATGACTTATACTCCTGAAAGAAAAACACCTACTGATCTACCTTATCTTAATGGGAAACAACACAGGAGAGTAGCAGTTCTCAATCAGTGTGATTCATTCATATTAACTGAGACATTATCTTAACAATGCCTTGTTTCAACATGTATAAAGAACGACAAAGTGGAAAAGTACCATTCCTAAAACAATGCGACTGATTCATATTTTTTTGACAAAGGCGACTGATTCATATTAACAGAGACATTATCTTAACAATACCTTAGTTAAACATGTAGAAAGAACTAAGCAGGATAGTACCATTTGTAAAACACTGTTACTGATATACAATAACAGAGACATTATATCCACAATACATTTCTTAAGCATGTACTCTGGCCGATCCCTAACATAAATGGTACTCCCGCCAATCCCCAACAAGTGTTGCGGGTTTGAACTAAGATTCAGTAGTTAATTCTGAGAGTGGCATTGCTTAATTTTACCAGCGGCATTAGATTAACAAAAAGCATAAACAGTTTCAAGGGAGAGTGGGCGCAACAACGCCATGTGCTTCCATATACTTATAAAGGGGGTGATGCAGAGTTTTGTTGTAACAAAGAAACAAGCATTTGTCTGGGTTGGAACAATTTTTGCTCACTTAATGGTAAAAGACAGCAGTTTAACAGCTTCAATTCAACGTTTATCCAAAATAGTACCAATACAAGTAGCACAACATCTCAAAGCACACTGCAGCATCATGTGGATGAAAGTCAGTACTGACCTTTCTTGACCAAGATTTGAAACAACTCGCGAGGAGGACTTGAAATAAATCTCAACACATATATGGAAATCCGATCTCCTTTTGTGCAGTTCCACAAAAATTAAGCAAAGTCGCCGGTGTGACATTCAAGTTGAATAACAGAAAACACTCTTAAAACAAAAGTATTTCACGTAGCGAAGCAAAATGTCGCAATAGCAACAAGTTGGATAGATATCCCTCTTTTAACAGAGGCAAAAAAATGAATCAATTACTAGCCAATAAAGGAGGATGAAACATGCGGCCACAAAAAGAAGCATCTACCTTATCTTGATGGAAAACAAAGTATATGACAGTAGCATTTCTAAAACAGTTGCATTGATTCATATTAACTGAGAAATTCTCTTAAAATAACATTCATTAAAAATGCAATTTACTTTTAACAATGGCATTGCTTCAATTTTCCTGCGGCATTCTTAGATTTACAACAGCAAAATAGTTGTATGGAACATGGGACATGCCAGCACCATGTGCCTCCACACGTATAAATCTGTGTTGGTCCCATATTTGTTCTCTTTGAACCTTTTTCCTACGCAACAATAGGTACAAGGGAAACAATTACTGAGAAATAACGGTTGATGACTTATACTCCCAGAAGAAAAACATCTACTGATCTACCTTATCTTAATGGGAAACAAAGCATGATAGTACCATTTGTAAAATACTGTAACTGATATATAATAACAGAGACATTATCTCAACAATACATTTCTTAAACATGTACTCCGGCCGATCCCTAGCAGAAATGGTACTCCCGCCGATCCCTAACAAGTTTTGCAGTTTTGAACTAAGATTCATTAGTTAATTATGAGAGTGGCATTGCTTAATTTTACCAGCGGCATTAGATTAACAAAAAATATAAACAGTTCCAGGGGAGAGTGGGCACAACAACACCATGTGCTTCCGTCTACTTATAAAGGGGTTAGTTTTTTGTAACAAAGAAACAAGCATCAAGTCTGGGTTGGTCCCATTTTTGTTCACTACTTAATGGGAAAAGACATCAATTCAATAGCTTCAATGCAACATTTATTTAAAATAGTACCAATACAAGTAGCACAACATCTCAAAGCACACTGCATTATCATGTGGATGAAGGCAGATACCAAACTTTCATGACGCACACAAGATAACGTACGAATCTTCCAACACGAATAGGAAATCCAATCTCGTTTTGTGCAGTTGCACTGAAATCAAGCAAAGTCGCAGGTGGGACATTTAAGTTCGCTATAGCAACAAGTTAAATAGGCGCCCCTCTCCAATGTTTGTTGTTTGTTCTAGGCGCCCCCTCCCCACATATATATAGGTGGGAGGGGAGGGGAACAAGAATGGGGCGCCCCAAGTAGGAGGAATCCTACTTGGGGGCCTTGTCCAATTCGTCCTCCCTTACCATCTTTTTCGGAGAGGGAAGGAAAGGGGAGAGAGGAGGGAAGGAAGGGGGAGGCCAAATTACCTCCCCTTCCTTCTTTCTTCCTCTTTTCCCTTCCCCTTCCTATTCGCCAGCAAGGGGGGCTCGGAAGCCCATACCGGTTGCGGCATTTCCCCTTTTGGCCCAATAGGCCCATATAGTTTGCCGGGGGTAGCCCGAAACCCCTTCTGGTGACCCGATACGTGCCCGGTACCCCCGAAACACTTCCGGTGTCCAAATACTATCGTCCTATATATGAATCTTTACCTCTCGACCATTTTGAGACTTGTCGTCATGTCCGTGATATCATCCAAGACTCCGAACAACATTCAGTCACCAAATCACATAACTCATATAATACAAAATCGTCATCGAACGTTAAGTGTGCGGACCCTACGGGTTCGAGAACTATGTAGACATGATCGAGACACCTCTCTGGTCAATAACCAATAGTGGAACTTGGATGCTCATATTGGTTCCCACATATTCTATGAAGATCGTTATCGGTCGTATCGTAATGACAACATACGTTATTCCCTTTGTCATCAGTATGTTACTTGCCCGAGATTCAATCATCGGTATCTTCATACCTAGTTCAATCTCGTTACCGGCAAGTCTCTTTACTCGTTCCGTAGTGCATCATCCCGTAACTAACTCATTAGTCACATTTCTTGCAAGGCATATCATGATGTGTATTACCGAGAGGGCCCAGAGATACCTCTCCGATACGCGGAGTGACAAATCCTAATCTCGATCTATGCCAACCCAACAAACACCTTCGGAGATACTTGTAGAGCATCTTTATAATCACCCATTTACATTGTGATGTTTGATAGCACAGAAGGTATTCCTTTGGTATCTGGGAGTTGCATAATCTCATAGTCGAAGGAATATGTATTTGACATGAAGAAAGCAATAGCAATAAAACTGAATGATCATTATGCTAAGCTAACGCATGGGTCTTGTCCATCACATAATTCTCCTAATGATGTGATCCCATTCATCAAATGAAAACACATGTCTATGGTTAGGAAACTTAACCATCTTTGATTAACAAGCTAGTCTAGTAGAGGCTTACTAAGGACACAGTGTTTTGTCTATGTATCCACACATGTATCAAGTTTCCGGTTAATAAAATTCTAGCATGAATAATAAACATTTATAATGATATAAGGAAGTATAAAATAACAACTTTATTATTGCCTCTAGGGCACATTTCCTTCAGTTGTATGGGACATGGGACATGGGACAAGCCAGCACCATGTGCGTCCACACGTATAAATGGGTGATGCAGAGTATGTTGGCAAGCAGCATATCTGTGTTGGTCCCATATTTGTTCTCTTTGAACCTTTTTCCTATGTGAGGGTAGCAAATCTAGTCCTGCCCAAACTACCCGACCCCCTAGTTTCTTTCCTTTTTCAACAAAGATATCAGTTCCTTACCGATGTGTGTACTGGGTTACCCCCTTTTTCCCTTCTCGACCAACAATGTGGCTGGATAGCCAGCCCATACTACTTTCCCTCACTCCTTTCCTCATTGAACCACGTCCTAGATTCATGCTCCACCCCACCACACCCTTCTTTCCTCTTTGAACCAAGACCTAGATTCGACTACAGAATCGAAAAGATCTGCATGCAGCCAGAGCAATGACGGTTTCAAAGAAAGTTATACCTTAGGGTCGTCGGGATGTGGCTAGGCGTGCGGTGGGAGGCCGGATCTTCCCACACTACGTATGTCCGCGAGGAAGAAGGGGTCAGTGGCCCTTGCGCACAGGCGCTGGGTCAAAGAGAACAACGCAGCCGGCAGTGGATTGCCTCCCTTGCCGAAGGCGATAGAGTGAACGCTGCATCTCCTCCCTTCCTGGTGCGACGGGATCTAGATGGATCCTTCACCAACTATGAGGGGGGAGAGAGAGACAGAGGCCAACGTAGTCTTGTTCAGATCTGGTGAAGAGGGTGAGACACCGTGAATATAGAAAACCTAGCAAGGAACGCTGAGCCTCTAGCATGTATATATATATATATATATATATATATATATATATATATATATATATATATATATATATATATATATATATATATATATATATATATAGTGCGGCGAGAGTGTGGAGAGTGCAAACCCTAGCAAACAAGCGCTGAGGCTCCAGCTTATATAGTATACTTATATAGTACTCGTGTATACTACTAATATATAATGGAGTGGTTTTCTTTTTCTCTCCATAACAATCATTTTAAATTTTGTAAGTAAGAAACGAAACTCTTTATTTAACGTATCAGTGAAGAAAACTACTTACGATGAACTAACGATCCACACGTCCTGGTCGCACTTCATGTCCTTCACATGCGGTACACTACCCTCGGTTAAGTGAACAACCACACATGCGCCAAATTATCGGAAACATGTGAGAGTGTGTACAAATAAAGAATTTTAATTTCAGTTATCGGAAAGGTTTGAGAGTATGTACCATTTTCCCTCTCTCAATAAGTATGGTTTGTTGTGTTTGGCCTAAACTTGGTCAAACTTTACAAAGTTTGACTTTAGTCAAATCTAATATGTAGAGTAAATAAAAATGGAGGGCTACAACGTCCATCCGGGTTTTTAGTCCACACCATTTTTAATCAAAGTCTTACCACATATTTAGTTAATAGCTGGACAAATAAAATTACATGGGAGCTAAAGAAAAAGCTGTGAGAAGGCTTACAAATCAATAAAAAAACTTATGCTCTTAGTACCAACGTCGATCCTTCTTTGAGGAAACATTTGGTTCATAGCCAATTGTGTGATAAAATTGCACCAATGTGAAAGACTACTGCGTCTCCAATGCAACCAAGGTGAACTGATGAATGATATCATCTTTGTGGGTAACAAGCAAAGAGCACTATTTGAAGATAGCTTGTTTTTCATTGAAAAATCAATCGGCTTCACCAGCCGATGCAACCATGAGGCGCAACCATGAGCATTGATAGGTCATCGCGGTGATGCATCGGCCATTTGGCATCAAGTTTGGGCGAGGCACCAATGAAGTTCGACAAATCCTCACTGTGGTCTGTTTCTTCTCGGTAATCAAGCTCGAGGAAGGAAGAACCACATGGTAGAGGACAGTGAGGCGGAACAACAATGGCCATCCAATTTTGTGCAGTTCCACTAAAATTGAGGAAGACATGCCCGGGTATGGAGATACGCATCACCGTTTGCCAAAATATAAATAAGTGATATAGTGTTGTTACTTTGTTTTGGAAGTGGTACAAGATTAACAGTGACATCTCAATTGTCAATAAGAATTAATGAAAAGTACACCAACAAACAGAGGCATCATGATTATCTTGATGGGAACTAAACCAGGATACCCGAGAAAAAAACATTTCTTCATTTAAGCAGTGATAGTATTAGATTAGCAGCAGCAATCGGAGCATATGGACAATGACCACACAACCACATATACTTTTTGTTGAAACAACATGTATACCTCCACTGAGGCATAAACCAGGACAAATTTTCGAGTGCATTTCCTCTATAATAGTAAAAAATAGGTGATGTTGGACCAGCCGATGAACCCTAGCTACTGTACATGGGGAGCTGGGGAGTAGTGGCATAGAAGAAAACCCGCATGCGGCGACCTGGGAGCTGGACCAGTACAATGAAGCATGAAATCCTAAAGAAGTTATACCTCAGGTGGGCGAGATGTCGCTTAGGCGGGCGGGCGGGATCTGCCCACACGACGGTAGCGAACAAGGGCACGGAGGACCTTCGTTCGCGCTAGAGCCGGCTCCGAGAGGACGGTGCGCATCGGCTTCCTCCATCACCGACAGTGACGACGTCAACGCCCCACGTCCTCACCTCCCGCAGCGGACGAGATTCAACCGGATCTGTGATCACTGGTGAGGAGAGAGATAGAGTGGACATTGTCATCTTGTTTTGATATGGAGAGGGTGAGAGAGCGAGACACGAGAAAAACTATAAAACAAGAGGCCATATATACAATGGAGTAAAAAAATCTCTCCATAGTTGTGGTTTTAAATAGAATATGCGCGTTCCCGGAAAAAAGAAACGAAAACTGGCGGACAATTTTTTTAATGTACCAAGAAAGAAAAGTTGATCAAAAACACGCCCCCACTTCCAGGTCGCGAGAGTCGTCACGCACACACACATAGACATAGACATGCATATCCGTGTTTACGTAAAATTTCATCTCCATCTCCATCTCCATACCCAATCATATTTATCCAACTGGCACATTATTTACGTTGTTAATTATATATGCAACAATATTAACATACAACATCTCTTCTTTGCGGGCGTCCGGACCGATGCCACGCCCCGCTCCTGACCAACACGAACCCTCTTCATCACCCGCGCATGCTTCCCGCCCGAAACGGTCAGTGCCGCATTCATGCCCGGCCAGAGCGGACGCGACCTCAAACTGGCACCAGCATTGAAGCGACGCGCCGTCCGAGAGAGCGTCGCCCGCGCCTCTTCTCGATGCACGGGACTGCTCCATGTTTAAAGGTCGCAATAGCCGGCCACAACATGCATGTAAAAAGTTCTTGGGAGTCCATGCTACAGCTAGCTGTCCTCGCCCTCCTCGTCAATCTCTTCCCATAGTGCTAGTACTCCATGGCGCGATCCATTGACAAGTAGGCGGGAAAGTTATCATATACTCGGTTTGCGGTGAGTGGCATGCCGAGCGACCGTGTGGGGTGCAGCTATGGAGGAGGGTGAGACACGAATGGGACAGACGTGATTTAAACGTTGGTTTTGCTCGATGGTGCGATTCAACAAAACCAAATGTTGGTTTCTCTCCGTTTCCATTTTTCTCCAAAAAAACGGAAACTTTCCACTCCATTTTCATTCCTACTCCAAGGTTTCCTCATTACAACATTCCATCAAATACAAAGGAAAACTAACACGCATGCTGATGCATCTCAATGATTCACGAATCATAGCCAATATTTACTTCACAACTAAAGACAAAAGTTGTGAGAGTGTATAAAAGAAAAACTACTGATGGGGTCACTATGACTTAAACCCTAAACCCTAAACATGATTTAATTTCCTGGCGAGGTAGAACCTGTCGAAGGAATGACGGCTGGCACCCTCGGATCATACGATGCTTTCGTGTAGTTCCACTAAAATCGAGCTGAGCATCCCTGTTGGCAAAGATATTGAAGAAGTGTGATTAGAACAATAGTATTGACACTAGTTCATGACACATAAACTCATCACAAATAGAAGCCGATAGATGTAGAGAAAGACCCACATGGAGATGGAGCTACGTGGGGAGCTGCGACAGTGGAGCACGCCAGCTCCAAAAGGAAGATGTACCTGGGACGTCGTTCTATGCTTGTGAAGTGAGCAACCCAAGCAAGCAATCTTGTAGCTTATGCTCCTGCTAGTGTATATATAGTGATTTCCTTTTTCTCTCCATATCAACCATTTTATATTGTGTACGTGTCATTGAAGAGTGAAATGATGGTTGCTTCTTCTGACTAACTTACTGTGTGATTTGACTGCTTCTTAGTGGCCCCTACACGTACTCCCCCTATGTGTATGACCGTTCCTGAGTCTCACTTGTACTTATCTCTATTTTCTTGCATGACACATAGACATGATGTGCATAGAGGACTTTTGTTACTGCACGTTGTTATGTAGTACTATGTAGCGACCCGACTTGGTAAGAGTCGAAGTCACTATGCTTACCGTGCTAGTCCCTGGATCGACTTGCTAGCACACACAGTACTCGATGAAATAACAGAAATAACACACATCTCTTTATTACATCGATAGTCCAGGAGTATTACATTTATTACAAAATAGGGCATAAAGCCAACAAGCAAATACCGTGGAAGCAAAGAAGTAAATGAGTCCAACTCTACGAGCAAGGTTGAGTGTAGAACATCGACCTATCGCACCTTAATCCTCGTCTGATATATCTGCAACGTGATAAGTTGCAGCCAAATGGGTCGGTACATTGAATGTACTGGCAAGTCACATCATAGTGCAATGAACCTACTTTTACATGCAGTTTGGCTGGTGGAAAGCTCTAAGTTTAGTTTTTTGCATAAAGCTAGTTTTTCCCTATTAGAAAAGATTGTTATTCTACTACTACACATTTGCATAAGATGAGTTGGCAAATCCAACTCCATCTGTCCCCAAGTTTCATTTAAAACCCAACTGTTTAATTAAAGGTGAGGAGATCTCCCGACATTTCCCACTACTATATGCTCAAGTTGTCCGTAACCGGGGACACGGCTAATCGATTAGGTTGAAAACTTTGCAGAGGTTGTGCACTTTTCCCCACAAGACTCGACCACCTCCATGGTTGGAAGATCAAGACATAGCATTTCGAAAATGTTCCCCCTTAACCCATGGATAGGCCGGTACACCTACATCATTCTACATCTGCTAGCCCATCCCGGAAGGGGGCACACTAACTACTCAGCTAAGCCAGAGCCCATATTGGCATGTGGTTGCACACGTAAGCTTCTAGACATGAGAATACGATTGATCTCTTTGAGCCTGAGCGGACGGTCCACTAGTGGTGCACCACCATGGATTTCCCATGCGTGCCCCACTGTACTTCGCCACCATTCCCACAAGTTTCCGCACAGGTAGTTCATTTTTTAAACTTAGGTCTTATTTACTACATTGTGACTCATCTCTCACAATGATCATGTCCCAATCCACGTCTACTTAGCATAGCCACATAAAGTAAAACGATGGTGACAAAGTTATATGGTTCATACACTACCTCAATGAACTACTGGGTGAAAAGCAAAGTCATGTGGCACCAGTTTCCTACCATGCAGTCCTACCGCAAAGAACTAAGTGCATAATAAAAACATAGGTAATGAAACATGATCAAGATGCAACTTGCCTTGGTACTGCTGGTTGAATTCTAAAGACTGATAATATTCTGCTTCGCACTCCGGGCAATCTATCGCAAGGAAGATAAACAAACATAAGCAACAATCCAGAGAACCAAGAAGAACAAGCAGAGCAAAAGTCTTGGAAAAACCAAATGAACAAACATCACCCTAGCATGAAAAATATTCTATGTGTAAAAGAACATGGGCCTATGGTTCAGGAAGTGATGCGAAGTATAGTGCATACTATGCATACTAGTAAAAATATTAAAGGGCAGAATCTAGTGTGTGCAAATATTTTGAGAAAGGTCTAGGTGATAGGGTTTAGCCATAGTGACACGGTGCAAAAAGAATCACGTCAATCGGAGCTAGGTTTAGGAGATATGGCCATTTGAAGTTTGAATTCAAATCTGAATAAAGTTCAACTTTGAATTTGGCCAAAAGTTTTCGAACTTGGCTTTCTGGATAAAGCTATTCGAGACGAACATTTTGGCGCTGGTTTCATCGAATTTGGATCAACGGTTAAAAGCTACGGCTATCCGAAGTTCAGGGACTAATCTGTAAAACTCAGGGACTAAACAGAAAAAGAAATAACTACAAACAGGTCCCTAACACGTGGCAAATTCCTAGTGTCCGAAAGTTGTTCGCCGCGTAGCTTATACAGCGGACGCTCGGACTTTAAGCAAAACAGCAGCGGCGACTAACTAAAAAAACGATATCGGTTTAAAATAAAACCGTACGGTTTAACTAAAACCGCACGGTTAAATAAAAACCGCGGTTAACCGATAAAATAAAAAAACTAAACAGAAACAGGGTTAGCTCATGGTGGCAACGACGATGAACAGGAGACGGTGGCACAGGCGTCGGGCGTGGATGGGGCGGCGGCCGCGGTGCTCCTCGGCGGCAGGGAAGAGGACGGACGGGACGGGCGCGAGGTGGGCGGTCCGGTGGTGGTGACGGCGCATGTCGGGGTGTCCGGGACAGCGAGGTAGAGGGCGGTGGCTTCGGTGCTCCGGCGAGGGCACAGGTCGTGGGAACCGCGTCTCCGGCGAACCTAGGGGCAAAATAAGATGTCAATTAGGTGCGGTAGAACATGGGGAGTAGTGTGACGGAGTTTGAGGCCTCGAGATGGCTTACGGTCGTCGAGCTCCTCTGGCGAACGGAGCTCCGGCCGGCGAGATCCAAGCGGCAACTGCAGCGGCTGCGGGTGGTTTGAGGGCGAACGAATTGGCAGAACGGAGAGAGGGGGTCGAGGGCTTCTTATAGGCACGGAGAGAGGGCTCGGGATCGAGGGATAAGCTTATCCGCGAGGGCTTCGCCCGGAGGTTTCGGCGTGCGGCTGCGGCTTCCTGATCCCGTGCAGGGTGAGCGGGAGGTTGGGGATGATGGGCGCGGGGCCCATGGGTCAGCGGGACAGAGAAGGAGACGAGAAGCGGGCGAGCGAGGGCGAAGCCTTCGGGCGCTGGGAGTTGAGGCGCTGGCCGGCCTGGGGTGGCCTGGCCGGTCGGGCTGGGCCAGCTGGCTAGTAGGCCAGTGGGCCGCGCGGCTGGGTGGCTGCTGGGCCGGCTGGCCAGCGCGTGCGTGCATGCTTTTTTTAAACCGAATACTAAAGTGGCCTTAAATAATTCAAATGAATAAATAAAAACACCAGAATAATTTCTAAAATAACTATGCAATATTTAGAGCCTAATGAACATTAACTAAAGCACAGAACATTTTTAAAATATTTTCCTAATGCAACTAATGCACTTTTTGCAAATAAAAAAATACCAATAAACTCCAAAACTTAAAGTAATATTCAAAATAAAATTTCCCACTCTTTTATATTTTGAGGAAGTCATCTTATCCCCTCTCACTTGTTTTTCTCGAGTGGAAAAGATATTATTTGAATATAAAAAAAACTCCATAATGCAAAGAAATATGATATGCATTGTATGATTCTATTAACATCCAAATTTAATAAAATTGGGATGTTACAAACCTACCCCCCTTAGGATGAATCTCGTCCTCGAGATTCAGGTTGGTCAGCAAAAAGGTGTGGATGGTCCTGTCTAAGAGCTTCCTCTCGTTCCCACGTAGCTTCCTCCTCGGTGTGGTGACTCCACTGAACCTTGCAGAACTTGATGATCTTGGTATGAGTGATTCTTTCTGCAGTCTCAAGAATCTTAATAGGTTTCTCCTCGTAAGTCAGATCGCTCTCCAACTGAATTGCCTCGAGTGGCACTATATCCCTCAAAGGAATGTCCGCCATCTCTGCATGACACTTCTTCAGCTGGGAAACATGAAACACGTCATGAACTCCCGACGAAGCTCTGGTAATTCCAACTGGTGCAACCTCTCCTCTGCGTTCCAGAACTTTGTATGGTCCCACAAATCGTGGTTCTAACTTCCCTTTGACTCCAAATCTTTTAATACCTCAAAGTGGAGACACTCGAAGGTATGCTCTATCTCCCACTTCATAGATCACTTCCTTGCGTTTAGCATCGGCATAACTTTTCTGCCTTGACTGGGCTATCTTAAGTCTGTCACGAATCAATTTGACCTTCTCCTTAGAATGCCTGATCAAGTCAGGTCCAAACAACTTGCAATCTCCAACTCCATCCCACATCAAGGGTGTCCTGCATTTCCTTCTATACAATGCCTCGAGAGGGGCCATCTGCAAACTGGCTTGGTAGTTGTTGTTGTATGAGAACTCTGCGTAGGGTAAGTTATCATCCCAACTAGACCCATAGTCTAGTGCACACGCTCTCAACATGTCCTCTAGAATCTGATTGACTCTCTCTGTCTGCCCATCAGTCTGTGGGTGGAAGGCTGTACTAAACTCTAGCCTGGTACCCAAAGTTTCGTGTAACTGTTTCCAAAACTTTGAGGTAAACTATGTTCCCCTATCCGATACGATGCTACTTGGAACTCCATGCAGACATACGATCCTGGTCATATATATCCTTGCCAGCTTAGCACTTGTATAGGTGGTCTTTACTGGAATGAAGTGAGCAACCTTGGTCAAACGTTCCACTATCACCCAAATGGAATCATAACCTGAACGGGTCCTGGGTAACCCTGTATAAAGTCCATACCAAGTTTATCCCATTTCCAATCAGGTATCGGCAACGGCTGAAGTAATCCTGCTGGTTTCTGATGTTCTGCCTTTACTCTCTGACATACATCACATATTGCCACATACTCGGCAATATCTCGCTTCATACCGGCCCACCAAAAACTTTCCTTCAAGTCCAAATACATCTTGGTATTGCCTGGGTGTATCGAATATGGTGAGTCATGAGCCTCCTGAAGAATCAACTTCCTGATCTCCGGGTCATTGGGTACACAAATCCGTTGCTCAAACCATATGGTTCCATGTTCATCCTCACAGAATCCTTCTACTTTCCCTTTGCTCATCATTTCTTTGATCTCAGCAATACCTTGGTCCAACTTCTGTGCTTCTCTAATTCTTACCAACAAGGTGGACTGCACCTCGAGTGCGGCAACACAACCTCTTGGAACTATTTCCAATTGAAGGTCTCTAAGCTCATCACATAACTCCTAAGGTAAACCTCCTGCTGTAAGGGTATTAACATAACTCTTATGGCTCAAAGCATCTGCCACAACATTGGCTTTTCCTGGATGATAATGCAGACTCATGTCATAATCCTTTATAAGTTCCAACCATCTCCTTTGCCTGAGATTCAACTCTTTCTGCGTGAAGATATACTTCAAACTCTTGTGATCCGTGTAAACATCACAATGATTCCCAATAAGATAGTGTCTCCATGTCTTGAGTGCATGCACTACAACTGCCAACTCCAAATCATGCGTGGCATAGTTCAACTCATGAGGTCGAAGCTGTCGTGAAGCATAAGCTACAACCTTCCCCTCTTGCATAAGAACACCTCCAAGTCCCTAACATGAAGCATCACAATACACCTGAAAGTCCTTGTGTACGTCAGGCAGGACTAACACTAGGGTTGTAACCAAACGCTTCTTCAACTCTTGAAAGCTGGCTTCACACTCTTCAGTCCAAACGAACTTGGTGTCCTTTTTCAACAATGATGTCCTGGGCCTGGCAATCTTGGAGAAATTTTCAATAAATCTCCGGTAATATCCTGCAAGCCCAAGAAAACTACGAATCTCGCCAACTGTGGTGGGTGCATTCCATTCCGTGACTGACTCTACCTTGGTAGGGTGGACTGCAATCCCTTCACCTAACACTATATGTCCAAGGAAACCGACTTCCTTCAGCCAAAACTCACACTTGCTGAACTTGGCATAAAGTTGATGTTCTCTAAGCTTCTCCAAAACCAAGCGTAGATGTTCAGTGTGTTCCTCCTCATTCTTGGAGTAAACCAATATGTCATCAATGAATACCACAACAAACTTATCCAGGAACTCCATGAATACTTTGTTCATCATGCTCATAAAATAGGCAGGGGCATTTGTTAAACCAAAGGACATGACTATGTACTCATAAAGCCCATACCTTGTGGTAAAGGCGGTCTTGGGTATATCCTTCTCACGAATCTTCAACTGATGATAACCCGATCGTAGGTCGATCTTGGAGAAAACGCTAGCTCCTTCTAGCTGGTCAAACAAGTCATTGATCATCGGTAGGGGATACTTGTTCTTGATGGTCACCTCATTCAAAGAGCGGTAATCCACACACACTCTCAAGGTTCCATCCTTCTTCTCCACTAAAAGTACTGGGGCTCCCCAAGGTGATGAACTCGGGCAAATATAACCTTTCTCTAGTAACTCCTTAATCTGTTTCTTGACTTCCTCCAAATCATTAGCAGGCATTCGATACGGCCTCTTGGAGATAGGCCCTGTGCCTGGCAGTAACTCAATCAAAAACTCAATCTCCCGATCTGGCGGCATACCCGATAACTCATCCGGAAATACATCGGGGTAATCCTTCACCACTGGTACTTCTTCCTGGACAACTCCCGTAAGAGAGTTCACCTGAGTCCTCTTAGGCTTAAGCCTGGATACGTACTTGATCCTCTTCTTCTCCGGGGTGGTGAGAAAAATCGATCTACTAGCACAATCAATGTTTCCCTCATACTTGGACATCCAATCCATCCCTAGGATTACATCCAACCCTTGCGATTCTAGTTTAATCATATCTGTGGGAAAAACATGTCCCCCTATGTTCAAAGGCAATTGGAAACATCCCTGACTAGCCATAGACTCGGCTCCTGGGGAACTCACTAGAATGGGTGCCTTAAGAGCTATGGTAGGCAACTTATGTTTATCCACAAATCCCCTTGATATGAATGAATGCGATGCACCAGTGTCAAAAAGAATGAGTGCTGGAAAAGAATTAACCAAGAACTTACCAATCACTGCGTCAGGCTGCTCATAAACCTCTTCCACATTGACATGATTCACATGTCCCTTAGTGAAAGGATTGGGCTTCTTGCCTCCAGAATTCCCATTGCCATTTCCATTTCCATTCTGCGCCTCAGGGCACTCATTGGAGTAGTGACCTGTCTTCTTGCACTTGAAGCAGGTGATGTGACTCAGGTCCTTCTTCATCGGTGTGGAAGAATTGAAATGCTGCTGATTGCCATTTCCTCCATTACCATTGCCCTGTTTGTGACCATTCCGTCCATGATGAATGTGGCCCCCATGGTTATGGTGATTCCCTCCAAACTTGCTAGTGCCTGATCCAGAACTCCCTGAGTACGGGCTATAGTGGGGTTCTGTTGAACTCCCAAGTTATACTTCCTGTGACCGTACTTCCTCTTACGATTCTCCATCTGCTGGTGCTTGCCTTCAAGAATGATAGCCTTATCAACCAGCTCCTGATAGTCCGAAATGTTGCCACAGTCAACTGAACTCCCAACTCATCGTTCAGTCCCTCCAGGAACTTCTCCTGCTTGGCTGCATCGGTGGCCACGTCCTCTGGGGCGTAACGGGCCAACTTACTGAACTCATCAACATACTGAGATACCGTGCGTCCTCCCTGGCGCAAACTGCGGAACTCCTTCTTCTTCAGACTCATGGCTCCAGCTGAAACATGAGAAGTGCGGAACGCCCGCTGGAACTGACCCCAAGTCACATTCTCCATGGGGTATGTGGTGGTGTAGTTCTCCCACCAAGCAGCTGCCGGTCCATCCAGCTGGTGGGCAGCAAACTTCACCTTCTCCGCATCATTGCATCCTGCCGTGGCCAACTCCCTTCGTATCTTGCAGAGCCAGTCATCTGCGACGATCGGCTCCGTGCTGCTGGAGAACACGGGTGGGTTCAGCCTCAGAAAACAGGTAAGACTGTCAACCGGGGGTGGCGGCGGTGGGTTATTGTTGTTGTTGTTGTTCTGGTTCTGGTTCTTAATGAGCATCTGCATAAGAGCATTCTGTTGTTGGATCAATTGTGTAAGCTCCGGCGGAAAATTGAATCCGGGGTCACGTCTTGGAGGCATCTAATGGGTTTCAGAGTGGATGAGGAGCTAGAATAGAACAAGGCCTAGCGAGTAAAATCACACTACCCATATGCACATGATAGCAATAAGACTTCAAATCACTCCAATTCAATTTCAAACAAAGAGGTTCACATGAATAATCAAACCTAAGGTAAGCCATGTCACAAGATTTGACAAGGTCTTACAAATGAAATAAAACTAATCGGATAACGAAATCGAATTTCTAAACTCTCATGGTGGTATAAAATCTAACTCTCATCGGATGAGGACTAGTCAACCATGTCGACATCGGGTGTCCTTGCATCGCTCTCCGTGTCGTCATCTCCGAGCTCATCATTTTGGTCTCTCTCCTAGCTGACATAGGCACCATATGAGTGATCCTCCTGGATGTTTTCTCCCTCATCCAGCTTCTCCTCGGCCTCCTCGAGCTCAAGCTTCAGGTCGTCTATCTTCTCCTGCAGTGCGTCCAGCTCTCCTTCGTGCTCGATGCGAGCGTCCTGGAGCTCCTCCTCTAGCTCGGCCTTGCGGGTCATGAGGTTCTTGATGACGACCATGTTGTCGGACAGCTCCAGCTCCATCATACGAATGTGGTCCTCCATGTCCTGGATATGGGATGCTATCGTCTCGTCCTCCAGGGTACGCACCACATCTCCATTTGCGTCGCGGCGTCCGTACATCACGAAGGAGGTCCTCTTGAGGTCTTCGTCATACACCTCCCGAATGCGTCCGAGAGCAATGTGAGCAGTGATACCCCTGCCCAAGCCCCATGTTGCGGTATCCACATGGAAATCAATGGGCTTGGTGCGGTTTCCGAGGATGCGTCCGGGGATATGAGCATTGATCCTCCAACGTGTCTCCTCGGGCAGGGTGGCGGTGAAGGTTCCAGTGAATGTGGGAAGCCCAATCTTCAGGTGCTTCGTGATCTTCACCAGCTGCCTTCCAAAGGGCATGGTCTCATCGGGCTGCTCGAACTCAACAAGGGCGGACGACATCTACATTTTGAAAAAGAGAAGAAATTAATATTGAAGTAGAGAAGGTACGAGACCAAAGGATATATAGGAAAAATGAAAACTATAGTTTTTATCCTATGGCTTTTCTCCATTTCTATGGGTCGCGTCCTACAGTCAACGTGTGCTCTGATACCATCTTGTAGCGACCCGACTTGGTAAGAGTCGAAGTCTCTGTGCTTACCGTGCTAGTCCCTGGATCGATTTGCTGGCACACACAGTACTCGATGAAATAACAGAAATAACACACATCTCTTTATTACATCAATAGTCCAGGAGTATTACATTTATTACAAAACAGGGCATAAAGCCAACAAGCAAATACTGCGGAAGCAAAGAAGTAAATGAGTCCAACTCCGCGAGCAAGGTTGAGTGTAGAACATCGACCTATCGCACCTTAATCCTCGTCTGATATATCTGCAACATGATAAGTTGCAGCCAAATGGGTCAGTACATTGAATGTACTGGCAAGTCACATCATAGTGCAATGAACCTACTTTTACATGCAATTTGGCTGGTGGAAAGCTCTAAGTTTAGTTTTTTGCATAAAGCTAGTTTTTCCCTATTAGAAAAGATTGTTATTCTACTACTACACATTTGCATAAGATGAGTTGGCAAATCCAACTCCATCCGTCCCCAAGTTTCATTTAAAACCCAACTTTTTAATTAAAGGTGAGGAGATCTCCCGACATTTCCCACTACTATATGCTCAAGTTGTCCGTAACCGGGGACACGGCTAATCGATTAGGTTGAAAACTCTACAGAGGTTGTGCACTTTTCCCCACAAGACTCGACCACCTCCATGGTTGGAAGATCGAGACATAGCCTTTCGAAAATGTTCCCCCTTAACCCACGGATAGGACGATACACCTACATCATTCTACATCTGCTAGCCCATCTCGGAAGGGGCACACTAACTACTCAGCTAAGCCAGAGCCCATATTGGCATGTGGCTGCACACGTAAGCTTCTAGACATGAGAATACGATTGATCTCTTTGAGCCTGAGCGGAGGTCCACTAGTGGTGCACCACCATGGATTTCCCATGCGTGCCCCACTGTACTTCGCCACCATTCCCACAAGTTTCCGCACAGGTAGTTCATTTTTTTAAACTTAGGTCTTATTTACTACATTGTCACTCATCTCTCACAATGATCACGTCCCAATCCACGTCTACTTAGCATAGCAACATAAAGTAAAACGATGGTGACAAAGTTATATGGTTCAGACCTACCTCAATGAACTACTAGGTTAAAAGCAAAGTCATGTGGCACCCGTTTCCTACCATGCAGTCCTACCGCAAAGAACTAAGTGCATAATAAAAACATAGGTAATGAAACATGATCAAGATGCAAGTTGCCTTGGTACTACTGGTTGAATTCTAAAGACTGATAATATTCTGCTTCGCACTCTGGGCAATCTATCGCAAGGAAGATGAACAAACATAAGCAACAATCCAGAGAACCAAGAAGAACATGGAAAGCAAAAGTCTCGGAAAAACCAAATGAACAAACATCACCCTAGCATGAAAAATATTCTAAGTGTAAAACAACATGGGCCTATGGTTCAGGAAGTGATGTGAAGTATAGTGCATAATATGCATACTAGTAAAAATATTAAAGGGCAGAATCTAGTGTGTGAATTTTTTTTGAGAAAGGTCTAGGTGATAGGGTTTAGCTACAGTGACACGGTGCAAAAAGAATCACGTCAATCGGAGCTACGGTTTAGGAGATATGGCCATTTGAAGTTTGAATTTAAATCTGAATAAAGTTCAACTTTGAATTTGGCCAAAAGTTTTCAAAGTTGGCTTTATGGATAAAGCTATTCGAGATGAACATTTTGGCGCTGGTTTCATCGAATTTGGATCAATGGTTAAAAGATACGGCTATCCGAAGTTCAGGGACTAATCTGTAAAACTCAGGGACTAAACAGAAAAAGAAATAACTACAAACAGGTCCCTAACACGTGGCAAATTCCTAGTGGCCGAAAGTTGTTCGCCGCGTAGCTTATACAGCGGACGCTCGGAGTTTAAGCAAAACAGCAGCGGCGGCTAACTAAAAAAACGACATCGGTTTAAAATAAAACCGCACGGTTTAACTAAAACTACACAGTTAAATAAAAACCGCGGTTAACCAATAAAATAAAAAAAACTAAACAGAAACGGGGTTAGCTCACGGTGGCAACGATGACGAACAAGAGACGGTGGCGCAGGCATCGGGCATGGACGGGGCGGCGGCTGCGGTGCTCCTCGGCGGCGGGGAAGAGGACGGACGGGACGGGCGCGAGGTGGGCGGTCCGGTGGTGGTGACGGCGTGCGTCGGGGTGTCCGGGACAGTGAGGTAGAGGGCGGCGGCTCCGGTGCTCCGGCAAGGGCACAGGTCGTGGGAACCGCGTCTCCGGCGAACCTAGGGGCAAAATAAGATGTCAATTAGGTGCGGAAGAACATGGGGAGTAGTTTGATGGAGTTTGAGGCCTCGGGGTGGCTTACGGTCGTCGAGCTCCTCCGGTGAATGGAGCTCCGGCCGGCGAGATCCAAGCGGCAACTGCGGCGGCTGCGGGTGGTTTGAGGGCGAACGAACTGGCAGAACGGAGAGGGGGGGTCGAGGGCTTCTTATAGGCGCGGAGAGAGGGCTCGGGATCGAGGGATAAGCTTATCCATGAGGGCTTCGCCCGACGGTTTCGGCGTGCGGCTACAGCTTCCTAATCCCGTGCAGGGCGAGCGGGAGGTTGGGGATGATGGGCGCGGGACCCACGGGTAGCGGGACAGAGAGGGAGACAAGAAGCGGGAGAGCGAGGGCGAAGCCTTCGGGCGCTGGGAGTTGAGGCGCTGGCCGGCCTGGGACGGCCTGGCCAGTCGGGCTGGGCCAGCTGGCCAGTAGGCCAGTGGGCAGCGTGGCTGGGTGGCTGCTGGGCCGGCGGGCCAGCGCGTGCGTGCATGTTTTTTTAAACCGAATACTAAAGTGGCCTTAAATAATTCAAATGAATAAATAAAAACACCAGAATAATTTCTAAAATAACTATGCAATATTTAGAGCCTAATGAACATTAATTAAAGCACAGAACATTTTTAAAATATTTTCCTAATGCAATTAATGCACTTTTTGCAAATAAAAAAATACCAATAAACTCCAAAACTTAAAGTAATATTCAAAATAAAATTTCACACTCTTTTATATTTTGAGGAAGTCATCTTATCCCCTCTCACTTGTTTTGTCGAGTGGAAAAGATATTATTTGGATATAAAAAAACTCCATAATGCAAAGAAATATGATATGCATTGAATGATTCTATTAACATCCAAATTTAATAAAATTGGGATGTTACATACTACTATTACCTACTCCCCCCATCTGGTTCACTACTGGTAATCCCTCTGTCCTGTATTATTGGTCCCCTTTGTACTCAATTCATGGGCTCGTTTTCCTCAAGAAATTGTCTTTACCAACGTATTAATATCGGGAATGCATGCATGAACAATGAATGATTAAACGTTGCATGCAACATTTTGACAAAGCATTGACTTATGAACATGTGAATGTGAGGGACTACAACCTCGTGCATGCACACACATACTCAGCAAGGGACACATACACATACACATGGATGCAAAAACGCGCGCGACGCCCTAATGCATGCATGTCCGAGCACACGACGGAACACACACGGTCATGCTCAAGTGCTCAACCTACACGTGCATGCACACACATACTCAGCCAGGGTGAGCTAGTGACCATATAAACACCGGAAAATGTATATATTGAGCGCAATAAGCATATTATGAAGTCCATTGACCAGTATTTTTACAAATATATAGTGTCAGATAGTGTATTTATCTCATTTGAAATTAAGCCATATTAACCAGAAATGAGGCAGTTTGGACTAGCATTACTTTGATGTGTCCCGTCAACTTGCCGCACAAGGAGAAGCTTGTAGGACGGGAGAAGCTTGCGTGCGGTGGCTCACAGGACAAGGAGAAACTTTTTGACTAATGCAAGCTCTCCCTCGCTCAGGCGGTGGGCGTGCAATAGTTAATTTAGTGTCAGATTGCCAGAAGCATACACTATACTAGTACCATTATTGTTCGACTTCTCGAAGAGGCGAATGGCCAAGCGCAAAGTTTACTAGTACTAGTACTACTACTATAGAGGAATGTACTACTACTAGGAACTAGATGGAGGAGCATCTGCACTCTTATTTTATTTTAAAATGTGATAAAGCAATCTTCAACACCTTTGGTTATCTTCGAGGGTTCTCGCATGTGATAGTGGAAGTTGATTGCATGGAACACTCGCCACAATCCTTGCTTAATTTTGGCTCATATCCTGTTACAAATAGGAGCGCTCGGTAATATTTTATCTTTTTTTGTTATTCAGCATGTAAACAGGTCAGCAAACCTCGTGGCGCATCTTTGTGTGAACCGTGCTTGCTGCACTTTGAATGTGACCGAGAGCTGGCTTGATGAAGCACCTCGCTTCCTTCTTCTTTTTTTGCGGGGTACCTCGCTTCCTAGTGACTAGTCTCTTGGCTGATCGTCCTAAGAATGCTTATATATGAATAAAGCTCTCTCATTTACCCGCAAAAAAGATTAAGCCATATTAACCGGAAAGGAGGGAGTATGGACTAGCACTACTTTTGGGTGTGTCATGTTAACTCGCAGAACAAGGAAAAGCTTGTAGGACAAGGTGAAGCTCGCTTACGCCCACTCCATCTACCTCAAGCCTGGTGGCTCGTAGGACGAGCAGAAGCTTTTGACTAATGCAACCTACCCTCGCCTAGGCGGTGGTCATGCAACAGTTCATTCGGTGTCAGATTGCTAGAGGCATACACTGTAGTACCATCATTGTTTGACTTCATGAAGAGGCGAAGAGCCAAGCGCAAGGTTTAGTAGTATGAGTAGTACTACTACTAGAACCGGATGGTGGAGCGTTTGTACTCTTATTTTATTTTAATATCTGATAAAGCACACATTTATTCGGGAGAAGTGCGGAAAACGACAGCCCAATAGTAGTATTAAAAAACATCGAACATGTAATGATGTTATCGATCAACCATGCTCGAATATATCTTGGCCTCTGTGCAATCCCGTCTTTGTGTTCTCACTCCTCGTATCTCTCAAGGAACGGCGGGTTGGCCATTTTGGCTTCAATTGAGATTGGTTTGCTCACACTCCGGTCCCACATGTCATTGTTATGCCAAGAAGAAGTGCGTTGACCGACTGGCCATACACGTACTTGGTTTTGCACCTTCATACTACTCCTCCCTCCATCACAATTTACATGGCGCGCTTCATTCTCATGCATTTCTCTCCATGCATTTCCACTACCAGAGAGACTTTAGACGCGTTTGGTTTAATGCTCAATTAATTAGGGCGTGGTAACCGCAATCAAGTCCGCAATTTTCTCTCGATGTACTAGGTGTGTACGCGGAGTGGAGTAAGTGCATGCATGTGTGTACCCGGGGTGGAAGCACTGCATGCATGTGTGTACGCATTATTTCCTCTAGTAATAGACACCGTGCTATATAACTACCAATGCTATTTTTCATGCCGATGCTAGTCGCCTTGGTCCCAGAGATTGTTGAAGCACGCTCTATAAATAGTGACGGAGGGAGTAGTATGAGTGGATTCAAAGAAGAGCGTATTGATGGTTGCTTCTTCAAAGCAACTTACAGTGGGAAAGGTGGGGCTTATGATTTGACTGCTCATTAATCACTATTAGTGCGGCACAACGACCGGGCCGAGTCTCCCATGCAGTTGTGCACTACGCCCTCCGTTCTTAAATACTATGGAGTATTTGTCTCTCTAGAGATTTCAACGAGTGACTACATACGAAGCAAAACGAGTGAATCTACACTCTAAAATATGTCCATTTGAAATTTCTAAAAACACAAATATTTAGGAGCGGAGGGAGTATAATTTTGTGCATGGCACATGGACCGGGATGCTGAAGAGGCTTCTGGTAATGCTATCAAGCTTCCAGCATTTGATTACATAATTTCCGTACTATACAAATAATTTTCTAGCGACATGAAATTGTACAATGCTCTGAGCTTTCAGCTTTTGTTTCATGTGTCTTGCCATCCATGCTCTTTTGGAAAAAATAAAAAACTAACTTCCTTGCTAATGCTTCTCAATGATTAGCAGATCAGAGCTAATATTTACATCACAACTGAAGACAAAGTTGTGAGAAGGTGTTAAATTAAAATTGATCCATGCTTTCATCGGTAGCAACTTCCCCTAGCTCGGTCTAAATCAAGAAGGCATGTTGGGAAAAAAGTAGCTGTCTGAAGCATGCAACATTCCGATCATTTTGTGTAGTTCCACTAAAATAGAGCTGAGCATCCCTGTTCCAAAGATTTTAAGTGTGATTACAATAATAAAGGACGATTGATGAAACAATAAACACACAAATAGAAGCCGATCACCTTTGCAGTCTCTCTTAAGACTAATTAGTTGGAGAAGATTAAGCAAATAGTTGGAGAAGATTAGTCTCGGAGTTGGATGAGGAGGATAGAGCAAAACCAATCTCCGTTGTGCAGTCACACTGAAATGTAGAGATGTTGCCCGTGTGACATTTTAGTACAACTGCACCAAACACTCTTAAGAAAAAGTGATTTGTGTAGTTCACCAAAAGCTGACAATAGCAACGAGGTGAAATGGATAGCCCTGTTTGCAAAAAATAGGTAGAAAGGAAACAATTATTGGCCTATAACAGTTGAGGACACATACAACGACAAAAAAAAAGCAGATTCCTTGTCCTAAGGGAAGATAAGAACACGGTTGTGTTTTTCTAAAACGGTGTGAGGACGAGATTGCAATATGTAAAGTACGCTGAACGAGCTACATTTTGGGCAAAGAACTATGGAAGATCCACATGCAATATTTTCCACATGCAGCGACGTGGGAAGACGGGCAGTGGAGCAAGGCCGGAGGGGATACCTGGGGGTCGTCGGGATGTAACTAGGAGAGCGACGGAGGGCGGGACCTGCCCATACTGTGGCAGCGAGCAAGTGGTGTAGGCCCTACCGCGCCGGAGCTTGGTCAGAGAAAATGACGAGTACTGCAGATCGGGATGTGCCGCCTCTGCGCCGTCAAACGGAGAACTGATGCACATCCTCCCTTTCCACCAACGGACGGGATGCGGCCGGATCAGTGACCAATGGTGAGAGAGAGAGAGAGGATACCGCCGCCTTGTGTGAGATACTCTGAAGATAGACAAAACCCGGTAGGTAGGCTCCATTGTATATAGTTGAGAGGACTACCTTTTTCTCCATAGAAATTGTTTTATATTCTATGTACGTGCCATTGAGTGATATAACTTTATTTAAAAATAATGCGCCAATGCATCAAGTCGAACTTTGTTTCATGCACGCGTGGTACACGACCTCCGTAGGTAAACAACCGATACACGCGCTCAAATTAGCACGTGGGCTGCCATTTCATACAGAAATGAGATCCACCGTGTACCCGTGTGGGTGTGACTGGGCATGAAGCGTGAGTACATGGATCTATTCTCTTCGTGTGTATATGTGTGGAGGAGGAGAGAGACCTACCTTATGTATTGAGGGAGATCGATCAGCATCCATGCATATGTGTAGGAGAGGAATAAGGTTGGGAGAGACACATAGCTAGAGTGTCGGAGGGGTTGGTGGTGGAGTTGCTTCTAACAAATGGTGGGACAGGCTTGCTAGGAAAACAGAGGGCACACCTGCAATATCAATAAGAGAGGGGATGCCTCCCTGTCTGTGCACGTGTGTGCGAGAGACGGGTCAGGAGGCATGCACGAATGATGAGGAGGGAAGATATGGATGTGGTAAGTAGACATAACTACATAGGAAGATCAATCGTCCTTTATCGGAGAAAGGAGAGACATAACTTGTGAGGTACGTCGATCGATGGGTGGGAAAAAATAGTTAAAGTCAACCTAGGTATATGTAGGGAGATCGATCGGTATACATGCATGTATGTGTTAGAAGCAAATAAGGCCCGGAGAGAAGGATAGAGAGAGAGGGATGCAGCTAGGAGGTGGTGCGAGAGGCATATTATATCAAGGGGGGAAGGTGTGTGCGAGTACGAGATCGATGAAAAAAGGGGCGGGACTGAGGTATGGACGGTGAGAAGAGAAGAGGGAAAGCTTGTGTTTGTGGTAGGCACACCTGGGTAGAGAGGCATATCGATCGATGTGTGCCGTAAAGAAGGAGCTGGGGGGCCTACACACAGCGTGGGTGACGAACCTAAAGTGAAAAGACGAATTTACGCGATGGAGTTACAGAATGCTGAGGGAGGGTGAGAGGATGCGGGCGTGTGCATGCATGAGAGAAAGTTAGCGCTAGCTACAAAGATAAGAGGATTGTGTGGGTGTAAAAGATGAATAGAGATTATAATTCATTATAAAAAGTGAATTCAGATATTTGAAGAATTTATCATAGTGTTTTAAAACCGACGCATGCTTGAATATATATAACGGTGATACACATGGTGTGGTTATGAACATGTTATACTACATATAATATATTCTATCTCTACTCTTATAAAAAAAATAGAGTTGTTGATGATGGTGTGCCTGCCATCCTGCAATATTGGTCGTCCGATTTATATCTGATGGATAGGAAGGAAACTATGGCAATTTTGAAAAAAATACCCACACCCCTCTCCACATTTGCAAATAAGGCCTCCCCTCGATCATCTTGATGTTCCGTGCAACACATGGGCATCTTGCTAGTACTACATATAATATATAGAACATTGATTATAATTTGGGATAATGTGTGGCTTTTGAAGCTCAGGGCTAAATACTTGTCATAATGTAGGGGGTGGGGCACTATACTTTGTGTGATAAACACAGTGTACATATGGAACATGGTTTAGATTATGAATATCTAGTTAGCACATCAAATGTACTATTATTTGGAATCAACATAAAGTGTATTCAAAAAATTGAATTCGAGTTCATATAGTACACATAGTTCATATCTATCTCTATGTAGTAATCATGTGGTGTGTTGTTAAGGTAATACACGAATGATGGTTGAAGTTGGCAACAATCATGACTGTATATTATTATTCAAATAGAGAAACGAATTCAAATTTAGTTCGAATTGCAGCGGTAGTATAGACATTTGGAATGCACTAAAATGTTGGTATGAGTAGGTTACATGCATTATACAGTCACCGAAAAAATTTAATTGGACATAACATGGATTCATAACTTTGAATAGCATTTGTATAGTAAAACGGGACAAGACTCTCTCTTTGTGTGGTGTGAATAGTTTTATTTTTTTGGTTTTTTCATTGAGGGAAGTGCGAATTGATTTGGTACGTACAAGTGCAATATTACACGTTAGGCCTGTCCCTCAAATTAAACCCACGCCTTGTTATATCCCGAAAATTCAGATGTCGTGCTCCCAAAACTCGCGCCTTCACAACCCGCACCTTGCTATCCCGAAATTACAACGTGCGCGAAAACTCCCTCCAACTACCAAATCCCGACACGCGATATCCCCCTTCTAACCCTGAGCCGAAAGGGCTGCTAGTTCAAATTGGTGGGGGTCCTTTTGTAACACACCCTACATTTTGGACAAGCGTGCCCCTAAGTCATGGTTCCCCTCCCATCACCTCCTTTTTGCCATTCGAAATCCCAGGCTGCCATAACCTCTCTGCTCCAGCCGCGAAACCCCACCTTTCTCCGTCTGCCAGCTCACCGCTGCCCACCCGGAGCCTCTTCCCCGACGACGTCGTCCACCGCAACAGCTATATGTCCCTCAGCCACCTCCCCAGATGAGGATCCGTCGTCCATCTCATAGTCCCGCCAGTTCAGCCGCCCCTCCTCCACCTCCAAGGAGCTGCTCCAACTATCACCTCGTCTATCGCGGCTGCTCCATCCCCATACCGCCGCCTTAACCTGCTCCATGGAAACCGCAACATCCTCACCGACTCCTCGGACGAAGCCGAGGCCTACTCGGCGCCACCAAAGAGGTTGTACACTCATCACATTTCTCCTTAACTCGACCTCCTGGCGCCAACAGTGCTCCATCCCACACCCCCATGGCGCGGCTACCTCAAAGCCGGCGCTGCGGGCGACATCTCCATGGCGGCTCTGCCCCAGGGCGAGGACCCTTCGGCGGCGGCATCCATACCAGCCGAATATGCTGCTGCTGCTCTGGCTCTCGCTCGCTCGCTCGCGCTACTGCTCCTGCTCCAGCTCTCGCTCGCTCCCTCATGCTTCTGCTGCTCCGGCTCACACTCGCTCGCTCGCTCGCACTGCTGCTACTCCGGCTCTCACTCACACTGCTGCTGCTGCTCTCCCCCTCGCTCTGCTGCTGCTCCGCTCCAATTTAGCTACACTTCAGTCGACTAAATCAACTTTTGTGTCAGTCAATTTCCAGGGGGGCTCTCCGGAGTTAAGGAAGAACCACCCGCAATAGCCCCACTATCTATCTTAGGGTTCGGGGTGGGGGCGGTGGTTGCTGGTGGTGGGGGGGGCTAGAGGGCTGGCCGGTGCGGCGGCGGACTAGCGGTGGGAAGTGGTTTTGGGGCGGCGAGGCGGCGCTCGGCGGTTCGGTTGGTGGTGGCTGGTGGCTCAGGGGGTGCAGGTTGAAGATGAACTACAGGCCCTCCCTAAACTACATGTGAAGTGCCTCTCTGCTAGCATTGCGTTCAGTTTCGATAGTAACATTCAGATTCCATAGTAAATTTCAGTTTCAACTGTTAAGTTTAGAGTCAACCGTTTTTACCTCAGTTGTTGTAGTCAGGTGTTTTTTGGTGATGTAAATTTTACATCTATCACTTTTTGGTAATGTATTTTACAACATCTATTGGAGATGCTATTAGAATCCCACTTGAGACTAACGATGTCTGTGTTGTACTACTTCAGCCTCACCGTCTTACGGCTCGCGGGAGCTGGTCCAACGACGGAACCATCCATGGTAACAGAGAGTGCCCTGGACGCTGTCTATAGATTCCTTAGATCTTCCTCCACACCTCCGACAACCACCTGTACCTCAACTTCTTCAGCGACCAACCCAATGATGCTGAGGTCGACACGGCTACGACAAAGAGATTGTACACTTGTCGCACCACTTATTACTTTACATTCATGTCGATCCATTAGGGCTATTTTGGTTCAAAGAAAAAACATAGCAATAGGAAATTTTCCTATGGCACTCTACTATTCAATTATTCATGCATTTTGTTGAAAGGAATGGAGCAAAACATCCACCTGGACCTACTTTTCAAAATCCTATGCATGAAAACAAGACCAAGTGCATTAGTGGCAGAATAGCATTCTAACTATACACACTTTCATATGGTTTCACTTTAATTTGGCCATGTTTCTTTGCATTCCTCTGTTCTTCCAATTCCTATGAACCAAACACGCAAGTTGACAGAAATCCTGTGTTTACAAATGCTCCATTTCCCATGTGCATTCCTATCCTATTCTAGTGTTTTTCATATCCTTGCATTTTTAGAAATAAGCAAGCCAAAGGAGCCCTTATAGAATTACTTCAGTTATAGGTAGGTGTCGAAGAAAACTTTGTGTGGTTTGTCCTGCTCCTGCCGCGACGTCGTCCACCTCACCTGACCTACTCCATCGACAAAAGCATCCACCAAACTAGACATCACGACTCTTGACCGTCTTTTGCCGCCTTAGATCTCCTTCCCTGCCGTTGGCACCAACCACAACGGCATCACCATTATCTACTCAGCAGATGAACCCGAGGAGTACACGGGTCCACAAGAGAGGTCACACTCTTTTGTTGTTGCTTATGTTATGCATTGCTAAATATTACCTGCTACTTTATCGTCATATTCACCTCTTAGACTCCAAGTCAGGTCCAAATTAATGTTCAAACTTGAGTTCTAAATTAGTTGTGGGGCACATATCGAGGCAACAATGAATAATATCTCTGTCTAATATCTGGTTCACCTAGGGTATGCCTATGTTGTTCATCTTAGATGGGAAACAAATAGTAAAGCAATCATCATCTGTCTTTTTATTAAATTAAAGCAATCATCAGCCTACTATCATTATTTTTGGATCCATCCATTGGTAGTTACCATCACTCTAGATTTCTGCATGCTCTCCTTACATAATCTCACTATATTTTTCTGTATGCATGTCAAACATTGTACACAGTCATGCTGAACATGTAGATAAAAAGAGAAGAGTTTTGTGTGGCAATACAATGTAATACAAACACTGCTCCATGGTGGGTTCAATGGCAAACCCTCCCCCCTCTCCAGATTGTAATCCAGAGGAAGATATCTATTCTAAGGCGGAGTCAGACGCAGTTGACCACTCCTATTTACCCCCAAGGTGTTTGCTCTAACTCATGATGATGTTAGTCATATCATGCATATGTTGCCTTGTAGTGCCTACTTTCGACATCATATATGTCATCTGCTTAGTTTAGACATGTTCTGTAATGCCACATGTTTAGTTTCTATATCATATATGGGAATTTTGCAGTCTCATGTCTTTTAGCCAGCCATAATTTTTTTAGCCAGCCATAATTTATGTGAAATGTGCAATGCCATCCTGTTTAATGAGGCATCATATATTTGAATGATATCTTGCCCATCCTTTTCTTCATTACATTTCCACTTGTCGACAATGTTTGTATATTAAACTACTCTTCCTATGAATCAGCCATTTGAGTGGGTGATGGAAAAATCTGGAGTGAAAACAAGGCCTTCAGAGCATACATTGCTACATGTTGAAGCGGATCTCTTGATGGGTCCCGATAGCTCCTTAGAGATGGATTCAGAGGCAGATGACCAGTCATATTTCCCCACCGAGGTGTATGCTCTAACTTGGCACAGTTATACTGCTCATATCATGCACATGGTGTCTTGCATTGCATAGTTTAGACATCATATACACAATATTCAACACCACATTCTTAGTTCAGACATCATATATGTGAATGCCCTGTACTTGTGCGCAGGAAGTCATAGCCACACGCCTGCGGCCACGCTTGGCGGAGCAGAGGAAGCGAAGACACAAGACTACCAGAGCAGCGCCAAGCCGAAGGCACGAGAAGCAGAGGGACAAGGTGGGCTTTCCTCGGCAAGAGCCTTGCCAGGGGAGCTTGCGTAGCCCCGGCAAGAGTCTTGCCGGGGCAACTTGCCCAACACCCTTGAGCCGCCACCCTTGATCCTAAGAGTTCCGACACCATCGACAACATTAGAACCAAGGTTCGGGAGGCGCCTACATGGTGGCATGCAGATCTTTGTGGAGACCAAGAACATACAAGACTAGATGAGGACTAGAGGACGGAAATCCCCCCGGCAAGATCCTTGTCAGGGATGCTGATGAGACCCCCGGCAAGACCCTTTCCAGGGACACCTTCGAGACCCCGGCAAGGCCCTTGCCGGGCCCCCGACAAGACCCTTACCAGGGACATCTGCGTGGCCGCAGCCAGGCCCCCATTTGCTAGGGCTCCACCACCGTTCCAACACAGTAGTCAACCCGCCAGCAAGGCAGGCACCTACGTGGCGACGTGTAACTTCTAGGCCAACTCAGCAAGCACCTGCGTGGTGGCATGCAGATCTTTGTGAAGACTCTGCCACCGCACCAACTCAGCAGCCAACTAGCTAGCGTGGCGCTGCACGCCTAGTCAGCTTGGACGAGCGTCAGAGCGAGATGAGGCGGCGATGGACGAGACGAGCTTCCCTGCTGTCCCTGATAAAGTGAGAGGGCACATCGGCTTAACATTAAATGCGTTTGTCCTACGGTGCCAGGCGATAGACTTGTGTATAGTACAAACTTTCCACCTCCTATGTGCCACTTTGGCAACCCCTTTGGCTATAAAAGGAGGCCCGAGGCATACTGGAGGGGGATTCGAACTTTTTGGACCTTGCACACTTTGTAGCTAGTCCAAGAACACCAGATAAACACAAACCAGTAGGAGTAGGGCATTACGCATCACTTGCGGCCCGAACCTGGATAAACTCCCCCGTGTTGACCTTCTAAACCCGCTCTTTTCACAGCCACGTGCCCTCCAACCATAGAAGGGATTCCCCGTGATCCCATAGGTGTCGTTATCACCGACATCTTTGGCGCGCCAGGTAGGGGGCACAAGCTATGAAAATCCGGTTTGGAAGTTCGCGATCGGGTCGGGTCGTCCGGGTCCGGCCCGTCCACGCCAGCGCGAGCAGGTGACCGGGTGGCCACGGATGGTGCCGGAGACTTGGCCCACGAGCATCCACGACATTCTGGCAATCGGAGCCAGGCAAGCGGCGTCGTTCGGGTCCGAGACGATGAGCCACGCACCGATGGGTCTGGGGTCGGGGCCGTGCTGCCAACGGGCGATGCGGCAACCTCTATGGCGCCCCAGCCAGCACCCGCGTCATGGCCTTCCTAGGCCACGCATGATGAGCAACACCGCGACACCGGGGCTCCCGGGCACCGCCACGGGAAGAGCCCTGTGCGCCACCCTTAGGACGTGCCAGGCCGACGTGTGCACCCGGACGCCGGCGGAAGCGGCGTGCTATCACGGGACCGTGACAGAGCTCCTTCTAACTTGGTTAGAAGTCGGAGCGTGTCACGGTCCATGCATCTCTCTCTGCCGCCCACGCCAGCAGAAGCGCTGGCGCGCGTGCAACTGCTCCTCGACTCCCCCCGCTGCGGAGAAGCCCGACGAGTGGAGGGCCACCATCCAAAGCCTTGTCAGCTTCGCCAACAAAGTCGAGCTGCTCCTAGCGGGACCCTCATGCCGGGTTCTGTCGAGCCGGTGCATGTCGGCGGTGGGAGGACCAGAGATGCTGCGGCCACGGTGCACTCTCCTCCTCCACGGCCGCGATAGCAGCCACTAGCTCGTCGGGCCGACGCTTGTGACAATGTTTCCACAGCATCGTCCGACCCGCGAACCCGCTGCGACCAACACCGAGTTCCTCAAGAGAGAGCTTAGGAAGACGCTCGGACTACCATCAAGCGACAACGGGAGGCGCGCCATCAGTCGGATCGGCGTGCAGGGCCTGCTATGGACCACCAAGCGCCGGGGGGCTCTGGCGACCTTCCCTACAAGGTGGGTTGTCTGGCCTTTACCCGAGAGCTGCGGCAGTTCAAGTGGACCTCCCACCGCACGTTCAAGCCTAATGTAGGGGAAAAGTACAACGACAAGACTCACCCGTTGGAGTTCCTCAGCATCTACACCATCGCGACGCAAGCTACCGGGGCTTGCGACGACAAGGTGCTAGCCAACTACTTTTCGTTCGCGCTTAAGCCCAACGTCATGTCATGGTTGATGCACCTGCCAGTGGATTCCATCTCTTTCTGGTCGGATCTGTGCCACGAGTTTGTTGGCGCCATTACCGGAGGCCACCAAGCTCCTGGCCAGGCAAGTGACTTGCATGTCATCCCCCAGAAGGATGGCGAGTCCCTGCGTAAGTACATACAAAGATTCTGCCATGTGCAATACGCCATCCCAGATGTTCATCCCGCCGCTGTCATCAGTGTGTTCCATCAAAACATATGCAATCGTAAGATGCATGAAGAGCTGGCAATGAGCAAGGTGAAGGATGTAGCCTAACTTTAAGTTCTGGCAGATAGATGTGCTTGGGCTGAGGAAGGAAGGAAGTACCCCGGCGAGGATGCCGGTGTGGAAACCGACTCCATGGACGAAGACGCCGCCGCCCCGACGAAGAAGGGCCGACGCCGCAACAGGAAGCGTAAGGGCAAGACTGTGCTTACCGTTGAGGGATCCGATGACCTCGGCACCGCCAAGAAGGCCAAGGCTGACGACCCCGGCGAGGAGGTTTCCAGGTGCGCCGCCTGCCAGGCCTTTGTGGCTGCCGACAAGCCAGGAGGCTCCGACAAGCAGTACTGCAAGATCCACCGCACCAAGGGCCATGACCTCTAGAACTGCCAACAGGTTGAGCTACTTGTAGAAAAACAGAAGGCTGAATAAGAAAGGCGGGACAAGGAGAATGGTCAGGATGGTGCTGAGGGGTCCAGCAAGAAGCGTGGCGGCCAAGCAGGTCGCCGTGGCAAAGATAATCAACAAGAGAGGCCCGCCCGGGGCCGCGATAAGAAGGAGGAAGATGATGACCATGACGAGTCCGGCGAGCACGAGTTCCAGAAAGCTATAGAGGCCATGTGCGTTGACGGTGGCGCCTTGTTGCACACCTCTCATTGCCAACTAAAACAGTGGGCATGAGAGGTCACGACGGCGGAGCCATCGTTCGGTGCCCAGAAGCCACTGAAGTGGTCCCGCACGCCCATCATTTTTGACACCGAGGATCACCCTGATCGCACAACTATGGTCGGGTGTTTTCCGTTGTTGGTTTCACCAACAATACGCAACCTCAAGGTGACAAAAGTGCTGGTTGACGGTGGGGCCGGTTTGAACTTGATCTCGCCCACTGTGATCAAGAGGCTGCCGATTCCTGATGGAGATCTCGAGGAGACGGGCACCTTTCAAGGGGTCAACCCGGGAAGGAGCCAGCCAAAAGGCAAAATCACGCTGCCTATTACATTTGGGGGCAGGCTGAACTATAGGATGGAGAAGATCGTTTTCGATGTCGCCGAGATCCCCTTACCATACAATGGGATCCTTGGCCGCCCAGCGCTGGCCAAGTTCATGGCGGCGTCACACTACGCCTACAACACATTGAAGATGGCAGGGGCGCTGACCATCGTCACAGTACCCTTTGGCAAGAAATATGCGCTCATCTGTGCCGACCAACTCTACCGAGAGGCAGTTGCAGCAACTGCCGCCAAGGCACTTGCTCCTGCCGCTCAAGCCCTGGGAAGGAAGAAGGTCGGCCAGACCTCTACCGGCGAGACCTCTTCCGGCAAGACCTCTTGCACCCATTCCAGCAAGCACGCCTCTTCGGAGTGTTGCGCCCCTGTTGAGGACGTGCCAGAGAGCTCCACCGGCAAGAGCAAGAAGTCCAAGGCTGCACCACCCGAAACCAAGAAGGTGTCCATCAAGGAGGACAGCACGGGCGGGGCTTTCACTATAAGCTCCACCCTCGACAACAAATAGGAAAGCGCGCTCGTCGCCTTCCTGCGGGCGAATGTCGATATGTTTGCATGGCAAGCATTCAACATCCCCGGCGTTCCCAAGGAGATGATTGAGCACCATCTTGCTGTCTGTCCTCATGCGCGGCCCGTCAAGCAGAAGGCCAGGAAGCAAACTTTGGAGTGACAAGAGTTTGTCATCTAGGAGATCAGGAAGTTGGAGGCGACAGGCCTGGTTAGAGGAGTGCTCCACCCTACGTGGTTGGCCAATCCGGTGGTGGTGCGTAAGGCAAATGGGAAATGGAGGCTGTGTATTGACTACACAGATGTCAATAAAGCCTGTCCAAAGGATCCTTTCCCTCTGCCATGCATCGACTAGATTGTGGACTACACTGCCGGGTGTGACTTGCTGTCATTCCTTGATGCTTATTCAGGATACCACCAGATCTTCATGGTGAAGGAAGACGAAGAAAAAACCGCGTTCATCACCCCATGTGGCATGTACTGTTTTGTACGAACGCCTTTCAAGTTGAAGAGCGCTGGTTCAATGTTTGCCCGAGCAGTCCAGGTTGGTTTTGAGCCCCAGCTACATAGAAATATGGAAGCTTATACCGATGACATAGTGGTCAAAACCAAGGACAGGGCCACGCTCGTGCAAGATTTAGAAGAAACATTTACAAATCTGCGCAAGATCAACCTGAAGCTCAACCCGGAGAAGTGCGTGTTCGGTGTGCCCTCCGGCAAGCTTCTTGGGTTCGTTGTGTCCCAACGTGGAATTGAGGTAAATCCTAACAAGATAAAGGCAATTGAGTAGATTGAGGCGCCAAAACGGGTCAAAGACGTCCATAGGCTCGCCGGCTGCATTGCTGCCCTGAGTAGGTTCATCTCCAAATCTGCTGAGCGCGCCCTCCCTTTTTCAAAGTTTTGAAAAAGACGAGTCCAGTAAAGCGGTCTCCGGAGGCAGAGGCAGTGCTGGAAGATTTGAAGAGGTACCTCTCCTCCACGCCAATACTAGTCGCGCCTAAACCACAAGAGCCGTTGCTGCTGTACTTAGCAGCAACGAATCAAGTGGTCAGTGCCGCGCTGGTGGCGCAGAGGGAAATTGAGGAAGAAGCAACGATAGCAGCAGAGCAATCAGATGGCGGGCCGGGGCCCTCCTCGGCAGAGCCTGACGACGGCAAGGCGGAACCCCCGGCGAGGCCTGATCCCGACAAGGCAAAGTCTGAGCAGATGGGCGAAGTGGGACAGAAGAAGAAGGTGGTGCAACACTTCATTTATTTTGTCAGTTCCCTCTTGCAGGGGGCTAGATCAAGATATTCTGGTATGCAGAAGCTACTTTTGGCCTCCTCATGGCCTCGAGAAAGCTGTGTCACTATTTCCAAGCACATAAGATCATTGTCGTCACTCGCCTCCCTTTGCAACGGATTTTGCACAACCCAGATGCGACAGGGAGGATTGTGGAGTGGGCATTGGAGCTGTCGAGCTTTGGTGTCAAGTTTGAAAGTATTTCAACGATCAAAAGCCAAGCCTTGGTAGAATTCATAGCAGAATGGACCGCAACGCCCGACAAAGAAGTTCAAGAAACCACACTTCCCGGCAAGGAGACCTGTCGCGATTGGGTTATGTACTTTGATGGTGCTTTCTCACTGCAAAGTGCTGGTGCCGGCATGCTACTCGTCGCGCCCACCGGAGAGCACCTAAAGTACGTAGTCCAGATGCACTTTCCCCGGGAAACATCAACGAACAACACGCCAGAGTACGAGGGGTTGCTTGCCGGTCTCAGGATCGCGGCAGACCTCGGAATCAAGAAGCTCATCATTAGAGGTGATTCACAGCTCGTCGTTAAGCAAGTCCACAAGGATTACCGGAGCCTATTGATGGAGGCCTACGTGGATGAAGTGAGGAAGTTGGAAGAGCGTTTTGATGAATTGCAAGCAGAGCATATTCGCCGAGCGGAGAACAACATTGCTGACAACCTGTCGAAGCGCGCTGCCCTAAAGTTGCCTGTGGAACCTGGTACCTTTGTGCTTCAATTAACTCAACCGTCCGTCGAGCTATCAGCAGGACAGAAAAAGCGAAGGAAGGTAGGCCCTGGCAAGTATTTTCCCGCTGAGCTCCCAGGAGCCGCCGGCAAGGACGTTGCCGGGTGCGCCGAGCCTGCTGGAGAACAACACCCGCCGGCGGAGCCTCGAGCTCTAACTGTGGAGGCAGCTGCCCTTGCGGTGAAAGATATGCCTTTAGTCCTTGTCGTCGAGCCTCAGGCTCCAGGATGGGCACAACACACCATCCGTTATCTCCAAACAGGGGAGCTTCCTGAGGAACAAGCAGAAGCGGAGAAAGTAGCCCGTCGGTCCAGCATGTACCAGTTTGTGGATGATGCCCTATACAGAAGGAGGCCGAACGATGTGAAGTTGAAATGCATTCCTCGGGAAGATGGACTGAGGCTGTTGGCGGACATACACAGAGACATATGTGGCTCCCACATAGGGTCGAGAGCCCTTGCCGGCAAAGCATTCCGGCAAGGCCTCTTCTGGCCCACCGCCCTCCAGGATGTAACTGCCCTAGTAACCAAGTGTGAAGCGTGCCTGTTCCATTCAAAGAAGCTTCATCAACCAGCCCAAGCCCTTCAAACAATCCCTCTTTCCTGGCCATTTTCAGTATGGGGACTCGACATACTGGGCCCCTTACCCCGTGCTGTCGGGGGCTTTGAGTACTTGTACGTCGCGACTGACAAGTTCACCACGTAGCCAGAAGTGGAACTAGTGAGAAAGGTGACAGCACAGTCAGCCGTCAAGTTCTTAAAGGGACTAGTCTGACGTTTTGGTGTGCCGAACAGAGTCATCACCGACAATGGCACGCAGTTCACGAGCCGCACCTTCATGCAGTACATTCAAGACCTCGGCAGCAAGGTCTGTTTTGATTCTGTTGCTCATCCCAGAAGTAACGGCCAGGCTGAGAGGGTGAATGCCGAAGTGCTGCGAGGCCTCAAGACCAGAACTTTTGACAAGCTGCACAAGTGCGGAAGGCACTAGATTGATGAATTGCCAACGGTTCTTTGGTCAATCAGGACGGCACCAAATCGAGCCACTGGCTAGACACCCTTTGCCCTAGTATATGGGGCAGAAGCAGTTCTCCCCACAGAACTCATATATAGGTCACCTCGAGTGCTCGCTTATGATGACCTTGAGCAAGAGCACTTGCGCCAAGAGGATGCGACGCTCCTTGAGGAAGATCGTCTTCGGGCTGCTGTGCGAGCCGCTCGCTACTAGCAGGCCTTGCACCGCTATCATAGCCGCAAGATTCACGCCCGAAGCCTCAAGGAAGGCGACCTTGTTCTTCTGCAGATTTAATCCGCCAAGAATTCAAACAAGTTGACGCCAAAGTGGGAAGGCCCTTATCGGGTAATACGAGTCACCAGGCCCGGCGCAGTCCGCCTGGAGACCGAAGATGGCATTCCGGTGAGCAATTCCTGGAATATCAAACATCTTCACAAGTTTTACCCCTAAGGCGTGGTTGCCGGGAGCCCTGACAACCCCCATTTTGTACTAGCCTTGCCCGCAAGGCATGTAACCCTATGTACAGAGCCAGGGACAGACCATGTGCACAGTCAGGGAAAGAAATCCCTTAGTATGTATAGTTTCCTGTCGATTTCCATGTTTATGTGTATACGCGTATGCATGCTTGTCCAGGATATTGTACTGCTTTTTGATTCGAACAAATATTAGTGGACCACCAAGGTTCCATGCTCTTGCCCTCTCTCCTTTCCAGCCACGGCAAGGACGCGTGATCCTATTAAGGACCTGGCTCCGGCAAGAAGTTGAGAAGACCGCCTGGCACGACGATCCTTGGCAAACCAAACGGATAAAGTTTACCTATTGCCCATTCGTGTTTGTAACCTATGACTTGTGCATTAGAAAACCTCACCACCCTTCTTTAAAAAACTTGGGGGCTCCCATTCCCGGCCTGAACGCTGCTTCGGTCAGAGTGGTCGTAGTAGCCCTTGTTAGAAGGGGGTGGATGGGGGGCTGGGACCTTTGTCTGTAACCCGGCAGATGTGATTCTCCGGCAGGCGCAGAGGGCACCGGCAGGACAGCTTGCCGGGAGGACTCGTTTATTTACATCCAGGAGGCATTTCGCCTCTGCATGAACGTACGTGTGCACGGGTCCCGGCAAGGCTAGACTTTTTCATGAACATGCTGATACAAGTACAAAGGTTATAGGACACAAGCATGGGCTCGATAGATTACATTATCTAGAAATTCAGATTTGGCAAGTGCCTACAATTTAAAGAAAGATAAGTGCCCCTTAATCCCTATTCTTGCCCCTTTCCTCCCAGGTGCGGCAGGTGAAGGCAAAAAGGAAGCGGCGGGGAACGTGCCGATGGAGAGCTTGACGAGGAAGACCCTCGGCAGGGCACGTGGCCGAGGGAGGAGGGCGACGCGGTCAGTCGGTGTCGACGTCCTCCCGCCTGACGCCCTCGTCGCCGCAGTTGTTGTCCTCCTCGTCACTCTCGCTCGAGGAGGAGGTTTCGTCGTTAGTGGAGCTCTCCACGCAGCACCTTAGGCGAGTTCCCAAGTGCCCAAAAACCTTGACGGAGAGCAGGCCGTTCTCCATCAATTTGAGGTGGAGGACGAGCCCCTCCGACAGGCTATGGGAACGGGCGAAGGCTTTCCACCCGTGGCGGAGATACATGGCATGAGGGACGGGGAAGTCAACATCGACCCGCATGCCGCCATTCCCGCAGCCCCTCATATGCAGCCTCAAGGCTTGTGGCGGGGCGAGCTCCATCTCCTGAGCGAAAGGAGTGGGGAGACGAAGGCGACCGTGCACTAGCTTGTGCAGCCTGATGAAGAATTCGTGGGGCTGGTTTCCGACATGGCCCTCCATTGGGGGAAGAGCCACTGGCGGAGGCGCGGCCGGTGCGCCGCCCCGTCCTCCTCTTTCCTGGGCGCCATGGCGGCCTCGGCCTCACCCCCTCCCTCTTCCTCTCACGTCCGGCTCCGCCGCCACGAGCTCTTGGGGAAGGGGGGCAAGCTGTCGAGCAGAGACTCTCGTCGCTGCCATCGGAGCGCCATCGCACCCTCTTGCCATAGCGAAGGGAAGGAAGGTGTCAAGATGGAAGGAGATGTATGTTGGATGATTGAAGGGTGCATCCCCCTCCCCTTCTTATAAAGGGGCATGGCTGGGGATCGGCCGCTCCACTTAACCAATCCTGCTGCCAGGGGCGCAGGGAATCGGGACCGACCCACTGCTCTAATCAGCGGCGACCCGGTTTCCTGCCTCGCCATTAAGGCCCGTGCCCTCCGTGTCCGCCACCTACCCTCCTTGGGGCATGGGGGACACGTGGTGAGCAGGCCATAATCGAGAAGACAAGTGAAGCAACTATTTTTGACCCCGTGATTGTGGGGTGCGGGCGCCTTGAAGGCCACGACCCGGGTCCACTTAGTAAATGAGCCGCACCCATGTGTTTTCCTCTTTTATGGGGAAGGCGCGGGACGCCTCTTTACAATTACCACGATGTGGCGCAAGTGCGCCACAACCGCCCCACGCATGACCCCCACGTCATGCATTCAACGCGAGTCATGGGGAAGCGCAACTGGCGAGGGAGTTACTGCGGTAAAACTCTGTCACACGTACCCACGCATCGTTATGGGCCTGGCCCAATAACGCTCCGCGCTTATATGAGGCCCAGGATTAGGGGCTCCTGTCGGTGTACAAAAGTAGGGGTCCTTTTTGTACCCCTTTAATTGTGCACGGGCAGTCGCAGCCACACGCCTGCAGCCACGCTTGGCAGAGCAGAGGAAGTGAAGACACAAGACTACCAGAGCATTGCCAAGCCGAAGGCGCGAGAAGCAGAGGGACAAGGTGGGCTTTCCCCGGAAAGAGCCTTGTCGGGGAGCTTGCGTAGCCCGGCAAGAGTCTTGCCGAGGCAACTTGCCCAACACCAGCAGAGCCGCCACCCTTGAGCCTAAGAGTTCCGACACTGTCGACAACATTGGAACCAAGGCTCGGGAGGCGCCTGCATGGTGGCATGCAGATCTTTGTGGAGACCAAGAACATACAAGACTAGATGAGGACCAGAGGACAGAAATCCCCCGGCAAGATCCTAGTCGGGGACGCTCACGAGACCCCCGGCAAGACCCTTGCCGGGGACACCTGCAAGACCACGGAAAGGTCCTTGCCGGGGCCCCGGCACGACCCTTACCAGGGACTTCTACGGGGCCGCAACCAAGCCCCCACCTGCCAGGGCTCCATTGTCGTTCCAACACAGCAGTCAACCCGCTAGCAAGGCAGGCACCTGCGTGGCGACGTGCAGCTTCCAGGCCAACTCAGCAAGCACCTGCGTGGTGGCATTGTAACGCCCCGGACACACCCGCTGGTGGTCGTTACTCCTGGCGGGATCTAGACTGGCCCCATAGATCAATACTAGTCTTTTCTGCGCACTTTGTCCTCACTCGTGCGCACCCGGGAGCAACTTCCCGGTCGGTCACCCATCCTGACACTACTCCAAGTTGAGCACGCTTAACTTTGGAGTTCTGTCCGAATGGGCTCCCGGAAAAGAAGGAATTCCTTATTGATATGAGTAGTCTACCATCCCTAATAAGCCAGGCTATCACATGCAACCCCACTCAGAGGAACCGACGTCCTCGTCGGGCCACAGGAACGTTCCCTCTTGGCACAAACGTCTGTGCTTCCAATCCGGTACATGTGTCATGCCGGGTGCCACAACGGGTCACAAATGTCATGAACAACATGACCACGCACCTGTCCGCAACCATCCGTGTAACCGCGAGGGTCGGCTCTGATACCAACTTGTAACGCGCCGGACACACCCGCCGGTGGTCGTTACTCCTGGCGGGATCTAGACTGGCCCCATAGATGAATACTAGTCTTTTCTGCACACTTTGTCCTCACTCGTGCGCACCCGGGAGCAACTTCCCGGTCGGTCACCCATCCTGACACTACTCCAAGCTGAGCACGCTTAACTTTGGAGTTCTGTCCGAATGGGCTCCCGGAAAAGAAGGAATTCCTTATTGATATGAGTAGTCTACCATCCCTAATAAGCCAGGCTATCACAGGCATGCAGATCTTTGTGAAGACTCTTCCACCACACCAACTCAGCAGCGAGCTAGCCAGCATGGCGCTGCACGCCTAGTCAGCTTGGACGCGCGTCACAGCGTGATGAGGTGGCGACGGACGAGAGGAGCTTCCTTGTCGTCCCCGATAAAGTGAGAGGGCACGTTGGCAGCGCATTAAATGTGTTTGTCCTACGGTGCCAGCCGATAGACTTGTGTACAATACAAACTTTCCACCTCCTATGTGCCACTGTGGCAACCCCTTTGGCTATAAAAGGAGGCCCGAGGCATACCGAGGGGGATTCGAACATTTTGGACACTGCACACTTTGTAGCTAGTCCAAGAACACCAGATAAACACAAACCAGCAGGAGTAGGGTATTACACATCACTTGCGGCCCGAACCTGGATAAACTCCCCTGTGTTGACCTTCTAAACCCGCTCTTTCCATAGCCCCGCGCCCGCCAACCGTAGAAGGGATTCCCCGTGATCCCATAGGTGTCGTTCTCACCGACAAAATCACATATGTGAATTAAATCATGCGATCCCGATTACTTAGATAACATGTATGTGAATTATGTCATGTCATATTGTTTAGTTAGTCTCATATCTTTGAATTATTTATGCTATGCTATCCAGTTTAGATAGATATCATATATCTGAAATTATGTCATGCTATCCATTTTAGTTAAACAATATACATGTCAACTATTTCATGCCCTCTTATTTCCACACTATCTATTGCATTTGTCTCTCATACAATGTATGTACATTCAACTATGTTTCCTGTTTATTAGCCATTTGAATTTGAGCGGGTGATGGCAGTGTCTAGCGGAGTAAAAACACGGTCTTCAAATAAAACAGTGCTACCTCTTGGTGGAGATAGCACCCGTACATGCACAAGAACCAACCCTACCACACATAACCCAGACTCTCGCAGATTGTACCCCTACCGCGATGGACAGGGAACCAGTTTCACCCAATCTAACCCCAACCCCAGCAGATAGTAACCTAGTTCCTGTTGACAAAACACCATCTCCACCACAGAGCTCCCAAACAACAATAGTTAGTAAGGCAGCTCCAGTGCCCAAAGCACCAGTACTACCACGGCGAACCCCAACTCTACCAGTTAGTACACCTATTCATGTGGAGGAAGCACAACCAGCCATTCATAGTTTAGCATCTATCGCATTTGATGTTGTTAAATCCTATGTGCGTATCTTCCCATCATGGAAATATTATACTGAAGATGAAGGAAAATGCCAGTTGCAGGTGTTTGTCCAGGAGTTATGTGTAAGTAATATTATTCATGGCAATTACTTTGCTTTGTCACATACATTCTACCTCCATGATGGTTATAATACAACAAATTTTCCCATTTTTCTCTATAGAGAAGGACCGATTTGGAAACTCAGGATGAGGTAACCTGTGCTAATACCTCTGCTATCTTCAAGAATGCTTGGTGGCCGTATCGGAATTACCTAAAGAAAATGTACTTCACTGGCAAAAAAACTCATAAAATTCCCGTACGTTCTCCTGATACACATTTACTGGACGATGATTGGGAATGCCTTGTTCTGTACTGGTCCCGAACCAAGAATGTGGTAAGGTCTATGAGGTCATTTTTTAAGTACTATATGCTTGCATCTTACTGTACTCTCTTCATGTAGAACAAATGCTTAAACCTGAAAAACAACTGTTCTCATTTAAGATTCCATTGCTATCGTGCATACTGCTTTGCTCTTGTATCACTATATTTACTCATACAAACTTATTTTTAAATTCAAGGATCCAATCGAAACTCCAATGGCACAACATGTATATTTACACATGTTTCTTTAACATGTTTGCTCGTATAAATAGCTCTATTGATTTCAATTTCAATTGTGTATACAGTTGACTTCTCATATCATGCACATTACTAGCATCACAACAGAGCCAATAGTGTTTTGGTACATGTAGACCCATGGTACCCATCTGAAATCTTGTTGTGCCGTTTAGTTTCCCACGCTTTGTATTCTTCCAGTGCTGCTTTCTCTTGAAATGATATGATTTGAAGCGTGTCTCTATTTTAATTTGGCAAGACAATGCAGTGACCATAGGACATAGATATATGTTTGTATGATGTTTTTATAATGTACTACTTGGCAATAGAAGACTTGGTAGTTTAATCTTGTCCACCTTACTAATGAACTGGTTCACCAAAATGAGTTTCATATACTAGTACATAGTAAACCTCTTATTTATCTACTTGTTTCTTTTTTTAGAATGCTGACAGAATATTGGGGAAGAGTGCCTTATTAAGCAATGGTAAAGGAAGTAATGCAGATAAGGTTCAGGATAGTGAGACATCCTTGTTGGTCTCCAAAAAAGTTGATCAAACAGCAAAGGAAAACTATCTTGAAGAAAGTGAGACAACGCCAAAGTCTTGTTTTGGTTTAGTGTTTGAGTTACTGGCCACTACCGCTGGCACAAGCTATTCAAACTCACTGTCTGAATTAGTTCAGTTTCTTGAGTCTCAACTACAAGATGAAAGACATCGATCAGCTGTGCTGCGACAAGAAGCGGAAGGACTACGGAAGTCCCTGGAGCATTCAGATGCATACTTTCTAGTGCAACAACAAGCATTGGAGGATTTTAGCACCAAACATGACAAAGCTAATAAGCTTGCTAAGCTTACTGCCAGCATGGCGGATACCCAGGATAATGTTTCTTGAGCTCTTGTGAAGTTGTTTCACTTATGGACTTGTTTTGCTGCCACATTTATTTGCACTGGTGGCCAATTTAGACGGCCAGTGTATGTAATATGCTGTTTTGTTCCCTATATTTGCACTGGTGGCGAACTTTGATGCCTAGTGGATGTAATATGTGTAATAGCCATAATAGCATAGCGTTAGTTGCTTTCTTATTTATTTCCTTATTGTCTTGTTTAGTTGTTTTCTTGTAGTCACTGTAGTTTTTTTCCGCGTTTTTCTAGTGGCGACAATAACCTATTTTTGGTAACTAGGACACAATAACCATGGCAACACACGGACTGTTCTAACCATGGGCCTACTGCGGGCCGTAGGATCCATGGGCCTTCTACAGGCCGTAGGATCCATGAGCTTTCTACGGGCCGTATGATCCATGGGCCTTCTACGGGCCGTAGGATCCATTGGCCTTCTATGGGCCATAGGATCCAAGGGCCTTCTACGGGGCATATAATCATTTCACCAAACATGGGCCATACTATTCGTGGACCATAATGGGCCATTAATAGGCTGTATTTGATAATACTATGAAAATAGCCCAACGAGTTAACAGACCATGAACGGGCCAAATATAACCATTGGTTGAATTTAGCCCACAAACGAAACAGGCCAGTAATGGACCATAACTAACCGAATTCTAGAAATGAGCCCAAAAATAAATGAGCCCTTAGAAGCCAAAAGTTAACACGGGATGGAAACGACCTATGGAATAATGGGCCGTTAATGGGTATAAAGCGATACACTGTTCATTATGGGCCAGTTTCATCTCGGGCCTTTAATGGGCCCAGATTTACAAAGGGCCTCCTATGGGCCGAAAGACGTCATGGGCCATACATGGGCCAGAAGTTACAACGGGCTGGTATCATATTGGACGGCCTAGATGACGCTACTGGGCCAAATTCTGGTAGGCTGTGAGTTAGTGGGCTTTAAATGGGCTATAGGCGAACATGCCGTTAACAGGCTTTCCGTGGGCCGGCCCGCTACCTTTTGACCAAGTCAAACGGGCCGGCCTTTTCACTTAAATGGGCCTCTGTTGTTCCGTGACACGTGTCGATGAATCATAGGTGCATTCGGTCCAATGAGTGGATGGCATCTGTCCCAACGGTGAGCCGACACGTGGTTACTCTGACCATTGAGAATTTTACACGTGGAAGAGCCCCATTGGCCCGGGCTGTTAACGGGTTATCGGATCCAATCTGGAACCCGATAGCTTAACAGCGACCCATTGCGGTGGGTGCCACGTGTCGGTCACCCTTGAAGAAGGCACTTCTGTGACGCATGATTTATCGTCATGGAAGTGGACACTTCCATGATGATAATTTTTGTAATGTCATGGAACACTTCTATGATAGCACAAGTATGACTATCTTGATTTTGTTATAAAATCGTCATGGATGTACATGCATGACATAAAACGTGACCTACTGTGACAAACACGTATCATCATGGAAGTGTATTTTTTTGTAGTGTCTGTTGTGATGGATGGTTCCATCATTGGAGCAGCTCCGGCAAGCCGTAAGACGTCGAGGCTGAAGTAGTACAAGACAAACATTGCTAATCTCAAGTGGGATTCTAATAGCATCTCCAATAGATGATGTAAAATACATTACCAAAAAGTGATAGATGTAAAACTTACATCACCAAAAAACAGCCGACTACAAGAAATGAGGTAAAAATTGTTGACTCTGAACTTAACTGTCGGAACTGAAATTTATTGTGGAATCTGAATGTCACTGTCGAAACTTAATGCACTGGTAGCAGAGAGGTACTTCACATGTAGTTTAGGACGCTCGAGCACTAGTATTAGAGAAAGAGTGATCAGCAGAAAGCAGCCGGAGCAACATCGCATGGAGGAGTAGTGTGAACTAGAGCCAGAGCAGCATCTCATGTAGCTGCTGCAACCTGTGTACCAGCATCAGCAGCGCGAGCAAGAGTAGGAGCAGAACAACAGCACGAGTGAGGGGAAGAGCAGAGCAGTAGCACGACCGAGCAAGAGATGGAGAAGCATCAGAAGTAGTGTGAGCCAGAGCAGTAGCAGCATCGCAAGCGAGCGAGCGAGAGATGGAGCAGCATCAACAGATCCTACTGGTATTGACGGTGCTGCCGAGGGAACCTCACACTGGGGGAGTGCCGTCGTGGACATGTTGTCGGCGGCGACGACTTCGAGGTAGCTGCACCATGGGGGTGCGGGATCGAGCACCGTTGGTGCCGGGAGGTCGAGTTAAGGAGAAGGTGTGATGCGATGAGTGTACAACCTCTTTGGTGGCGCCGAGTAGGCCTCGACTTCGTCCGAGGAGTCGGTGTTGATGCTGTGGTTCCAGTGGAGCAGGTTAAGGCGACGATGTGGGGATGGAGCAGCTGCGATAGACAAGGGGATCATCGGACCAGCTCCTTGGAGGTGGAGGACAGGGCGGCTGAACTGGCGGGAAGATGAGATCGACGACGGATCCTCATCCGAGGAGGTTGATGAGGGACGTCGAGCTGTTGCGGTGGACGACGTTGTTGGGGAAGAGGCTCTGGCTTGGCAGTGGTGGGTGGCAGATGGATGAGGGTGGGGTTTCGCGGCTGGAGCGGAGAGGTTATGGTGGCCTGAGATTTCAAATGGCGAAAAGAAGGTGATGGGAGGGGGGGGGACCATGACTTAGGGACGCACTTGTCCAGAATGTAAGGTGTGTTACAAAAGTACCCCCACCGATTTGAACTAGCGGCCATTTCAGCACAGGGTTAGAAGGGGGATTTCGTGTGGGGGGATTTGGCAGTTGGGGGAGTTTTAGCGCGCGTTGTAATTTCGGGATAGCAAGGCGCAGACTGTGAAGGCGCGAGTTTTGGGAGCATGATATCTGAATTTTCGGGATAATAAGGCGCGGGTTGAAATTTAGGGACAAGCCTAGCGTGTAATAATGTACGTACCAAATCAATTTGCACTTCCCTCAATGAAAAAAACAAAAAAAAACTATTCGCAGCACACAAAGAGAGAGTCTTGTCCCATTTTACTGTACAAATGCTATTCAAAGCTATGAATCCATGTTATGTCCAGCTAAATTTTTTCGCTGGCTGTATAATGCATGTAACCTACTCATACGAACATTTTACTGCATTCCAAATGTCTATACTACCATTGCAATGCAAACTAAGTTTGAATTTGTTTCTCTATTTGAATAGGAATCTACAATCACGATTGTTGCCAAGTTAAACCATCATTTGTATATTATCTTAACAACACACCACATGATTGCTATAGAGATAGATATGAACTATGTGTACTATATGAACTTGAATTCAAAATTTTGAATACACTTGATGTTGATTCCACTACATTTGATGTACTAACTTGATCTTCATAATCTAAACCACGTTTCATAGATACACTGTGTTTATCACACAAAGTATAGTGCCCCGCCCCCCTACATTATGATAAGTATTTAGCCCTGAGCTACAAAAGCCACACATTATCACAAATTCAAATAAATGTTCTATATATTATATGTAGTATAACATGTTCATAACCACACCATGCGTATCACCATTATATTCATGCATGCATCGGTTTAAAACACTATGATCTCCTGTTCAAATATCCGAATCCACTTTTATAATGAATTATGATCTCTATTCGTCTTTTACACCCGCACAATCCTCTTGTCTTTCTAGCTAGCGCTAACTTTCTTCGTGCATGCACTCGCCTGCCTCCTTCTCACCCCTTAGCATTCTCTAGCTTCATCGCACACATTCATCATTTCTCTTTAGGTCGTTCACCCACGGTGTCTGTAGGCCCCCCAGCTCCTTCTTTCTGGCACACACCGATTGATATACCTCTCTAACCAAGTGTGCCTACCACAAACACAAGCTTTCCCTCTTCTCTTCTCACCGTCCATGCCCCCTCTATCTAATACGGTTCCACACATGTGCACACATCTGGCCCTCTTTTCATCGATCTCATACTCACACACTCCTTCCCACTCGATATAGTAGGCCTCTTGCACCACCTCCTAGTTGCATCCCTCTCTCTCTCTATCCTTCTCTCCGGGCCTTATTTGCTTCTAACACATGCATGCATGTATACCAATCGATCTCCCTACATATACCTAGGTCGACTATAACTCTTTTTCCCCATGCACCGATCGAGGTACCTGACAAGTTATGTCTCTCCCTTTCTCCACAGGACGATTGATCTTCCTATGTAGTTACATCTGCTTACCACAACCATATCGCCCCCTCATCATTCGTGCATGCCTCCTGACCCTATCTCACACGCACGTGCACAGACAGGCAAGCATCCCCTCTTTTATTGTTATTGTAGTCATGCCCTCCGTTTGTCTAGCAGGCCTCTCCCACCATTTGTGAGAAGCAACTCCACCACTAACCTTCCGGCACTCTAGCTCTTTCTCTCTCCCAACCTTATTCCTCTCCTACACATATGCATGGATGCTGATCGATCTCACTCAATACATAGGTAGGTCTCTCTCCTTCTGCACACAGATACTAGTCGTTCTACCTCTATAGTTAGGTCTCTGCCCCTCCCCCTCACACACCGATAGTTGAACACTGTAGGTAGGTATCCATGCCATAGAGACAAACTGCACCTATCCCCTCTCACGTTCTAGTAGGCCATCCAGCCTATATCTTTGACGTGGGCACACACAAATTCAATGGCACTCTTTATCAATCACACGCGCACACAGACTTCATCCCTCTCTTCGATTCTATGGATATCTCACGCCGATGATACCTCCACTCTCTTCTCACGGATCATCTCCTCTATATATGATATATCCACGCCTCTATTTCACACACATTGCATATGTTACATTTTTTGTTTGAGATATCATCGACAAATATTCCCTGTCTATCTCTCACGCACCCCCTAAAAACACTCCCGAACCCACACACACCATCTCTCTCTAGGTTTGTATCTCTCTCCCCCACACACACGTAGGTGGTGTACATACACGAAGAGAATGGGTGCATGTACTCATGCTTCATTCCCAGCCACACCCGCGCAGGTACACGGTGGAGCTGATTTCTGTACGAAATGGCAGCCCATGTGCTAATTTGAGAGCATGTAGCAGTTGTTTACTTATGGAGGTCGTGTAGCACATGTGCACGAAACAAAGTTCGACTTGATGCGTTGGCGCATTATCGTAAATAAAGTTATATTGCTCAATGGCACGTAAACAAAATATGAAATGATTGTTATGCAGAAAAAAGTAGTCCGCTCCACTATATACAATGGAGCCTGCCTGCCAGGGTTTGTCTCTCTTCACAGTATCTCATAGCAGGCTGCAGTGGCCTCTCTCTCTCTCTATCACCGTTGGTCACTGATCCGACCGCATCCCATCCACTAGCGGAAATGGAGGATGTGCATCGTTTCTCCATTCGACGGTGTCGAGGCAACACGTCCTGATCTGTGGTACCCGTCGTTCTCCCTGACCAAGCTCCGGCGTGGTAGGGCCTTCGCCACTTGCTTGCTGTCGCAGTATGAGAAGATCCCGCCCACCGTTGCCCTGCTAGTTACATCCCGACGACCCCCAGGTATCCCCTCCGGCCCTGCTCCACTGCCCATCTTCCCATGTTGTTGCATGAGGATCTTCCCTAGTTCTTTGCCCAAAACATAGCTCGTCTGGCGTACTTTCCATATTGAAATGTCGTCCTCACACCTTTTTAGATAAACAACCGTCCTGCTATATTCCCTTAGGACAAGGAATATGCTTCTTTTTTGTCGTCGTATGTGTCATCAACTGTTATTGGCCAGTAATTGTTTCCTTTCTACCTCTTTTTCGCAAATAAATCTATCCATTTCACCTCGTTGCTATTGCGACCTTTTGGCGAACTGCGGAAATCAATTTTTTCTTTAGAGTGTCTTGTGCGGTTCAGCTAAAATGTCACACGGGCAATGTCTCTACATTTCAGTGCGACTGCACAAAGGGAGATTGGTTTTGCTATCTGACACGTCCATTTTGCATCATGTTTACCTACTGTTATTTATATTGTTTTTAATAATATTAATGCTTTTTGGAGTAATTCTAATGCCTTTTCTCTCATAATTTGCAAGGTACTCACAAATAGGGAGAATTCCGGTAGCTGGAAATCTGGACCTGAAGAAGCTACGTCAAGCTACCTATTTTGCACAACTCCAAATGGGAGGAAACTTCACGAGAAATTTTTATGGAATAAATAAGAAATACTGGAGAAAATAACTACCGGAGGGGGTCCACCTAGTGAGCACAAGACATCAGGGCGCGCCTAGCTCCCCAGGCGCGCCCTAGTGGGTTGTGCTCAGCCCAGCCCACCTCTGGTGCCCACCTTCTGGTATTTAAGTCACTTTGACCAATAAAAAATAAGGAGAGGATTTCGGGACAAAGCGCCGCCGTCTCGAGGCGGAACTTTGGCAGGAGCACTTTTGCCCTCTGGCGGAGCGATTCTGCTGGGGGAACTTCCCTCCTGGAGGGGAAAATCATCGTCATCATCATCGCCAACAATTCTCCCATCTTGGGGAGGGCAATTGTCGGCGTTCTGGGAACGGGGGTCCCCAGACTTGCCTGCCTGCGGCCTGCGGCATGGCTCAAAGGCGGGGGGCAGCACGGCCCGTCTTCACCAACACAAACCCAAGACCCTCGCGAGGGGCCAAGCCTCGCGGGGCAGACGACGCGGAGCTTCCTCAGGCACGGCCTCGTCAGGCTGGCTCACAAGGAGGCGGAGAGATCAAGGCGGGGTACCTCACGAGGTTCCCGTGACGCAAGCCATGACGACTCAGGGCGCCAGGCGGGTGCCAGCCCGCGCAGCGTCCTCCTTTCCTCTTTGGTGCAAAGGGAGCAAGCACAGCCGTGGAGTACCGAGGCATCAGGCAAAGGTTGCCATTTTGGTGCAACGAGACCAAGACCAGGAGGACTACGAGACGGAGGTCACCGTAGAGCCCAAGACGGCGTCATCACCAGAGCTTTGCGCAGGTGAAGACTACTTTTGTCAGGATAGCTGATACTTGATGTCCCCCTTCAAATTAGCCCACCATTGTTGGCTCCCTTCCCGCTCGATATTTGGAAAGAGGACCAGGGCCTCTATAAATAGGACCAGCCACCCACATAGCAAGGGGTCGGTCGGTGGGCGTGAGGCAGAGAAAAGAGAGAGGAGAAGAGGTCGGAAGTGAGAGAGAGAGAGAGAGAGGAAGAGATAGAGAGGAAAAGGTGACTGAACTCTTCTGAGTAGTTCATCCCCCCAACCAAGAAAAGACCCTCGCGAGGCTATTCTTCTTTGTATTGTTCATCATCATCAGCCCAAGAGGCAATCCACCACACCACACACTAGAGTAGGGTATTACACCACAACGGTGGCCCGAACCAGTATAAACCCTGTGTCTCTTGTGTTGTTCTTTCCTTAGTTTTAGATCCTAGCATGGTGGAGGGGTGCAGGTAGGTAGGAGGCGAAATCTCCAGTGCACCCAGTGTTCGAACCTCAAGGGTCTGTCGGAACCTGAAATCCGACATTTGGCGCGCCAGGTAGGGGTGCGCCGGAATTTGTCTTCCACCGCCCCGTTCTCCTCCGACCATCACGCCCATGTCTGACGCTCGTCGGGCCCACGCCGAGCGCCGGGCCGCACTCGCTTCCCGTGTCGCCCAGACGGCCCCCGTCGGCGGGCATCCACGCCGTTCCTCATCACCTGCCGTCAACGCCACCACCGGCCCGGCGGGGGACGAGCGGCAAGCATCGTCCCAGCATCCGTCTGTGCGGCAAGACGGCCACACCGCAACTCCCTCGCTCACCCCAGCTGGTTTTTCGTCCCGCGCGCTCCGCGCACCCATGGAGGCTCGAGCTGCGCTCATCGCAGCAAACGAGCTCCTGCGCTACCGTCCCGTCGACGACGTCTACGAAGAATGGCTCGACCGCGTCGCCGAGCTCGTCCGCGCCGCGGGGTGCTCTCCTGCGCCGTCCGTTCCGCTGCACTGCACCCCGCCCCGCGCGGGCGATGAGGCTCCGGCGGCGCCCCGGCCTCCTCCTCCTCAAGAAGACGCCATGGCTCCAAGGCGCGTGGCCCCTGGGAGGAACCCGCTCCGCCAGGTGCCAGCGCGGCAAGAACAGAGCTGCCAAGAAGTCCCTCACCCGCCAGAAGCTGCCCGGGCGCTCCCTGCTCCAGCACGTCGCGACCATCCTCCTGCTCCAGCGTGTGGGGACATGCAAGACCAAGCTCCCCGTCACCCAAGGCCTCCCGTGGCCACAGCAGGCTCCCGCGCCTTCACCACCGAGCTACGCAGCGTCGCGTGGCCCGACAAGTTCAAGCCAGACTTGCCTCCTCGCTACGACGGCACGGCTGACCCTGCAGAGTTCCTCCAGCTCTACAAGCTGGGCATCGAAGCTGCCAACGGAGACGAGAAGGTCATGGCGAACTGGTTCCCCATGGCACTCAAGGACGGGGCCCGCACCTGGCTCCTGAACCTGGCGCCAGGCACAATCTCCTCCTGGGACGAGATGCGCACCCGCTTCATCGCCAACTTCTAAGGCACTCGCGACCGGCCACCCATCGTGAGCGACATGCGCCGCATCAAGCAACAGCCCGGGGAAACCCTGCAGAAGTACATCCAGCGCTTCAACAACGCACGCCTCAAGATTCCCAAGGTGACTGAGGAGGCCATCATCTCGGCCTTCTCCGACAGCGTGCGCGACGTCAAGATGAAGGAGGAGCTGGCGATGCATGAAGACCTGTGCACTTCCTTGGAGCTATTCAACTTGGCAAACAAGTGCGCCAGGGCTGAGGAAGGGCGTCTCTCCCTCCTCGAGCTGCCCGCCGCAGACCCAGAAGAGAAGAAGCCCAAGGCCAAGGATGTGAAGCGCAAGGGGGCTGTCGTGCTCGCGGCAGAACCAGACACCAAGCGGGGCAGAGATCAGCCCGAACCTTCCAAGGGCAGCCGGTACTGTGTGTACCACGACCTCCACACCCACAACACCAACGAATGTCAAGAACTCCGAGCTGTGCGAGAAGGAAGGATCAGCCGTCGCCCCGAGCGCGGTGACCGGGGCTATGGTCGAGGAGGAGGAAGGAACGCAGGATGCTGGGAAGACCGTGGCCCGTGCCAAGGGTGGCGCGACCAACCTCGCGAGGATCGCTGGCAAGACCCGCCTCGTGAGAGAGGATGGAGGGATCAGCCTCGCGAGGGAGACTGGAGGGATCAGCCTCGCGAGGATCGCCCGCAAGGCAACGCAGGCCTCCCACCACTGCCGCCGCAGCCAAGGAGAAACGAGGACCGCCACTAGGACGAGGAGGCTGGGGGCTTCCAAGAGCCGCGCGCGATCGCCTGCATCTTGGGCGGAGCACAAGCCCCAGCCTCTCAACGCATGTTCAAGCAGTTCGCCCGCAAAGTGAACGCAGTCCTCCCCAGGCTCGAAGCCACGCGCCCTCTCAGGTGGTCGGCGTGCGCCATCACGTTCAGCTTAGCAGATCAGCTCAAGTGTGCGGCTACAGCTGGAGTTCTCCCGATGCTTTGTTCCCCAATCATCAGCAACGTGGTGGTCACCAAGACCCTCATCGATGGAGAGGCAGGGCTTGGGGGCTCTCCCCTGGAGGGCCACCGACCTAGCTAGGGTCACGAGGGAGGCACTTGGGCACCACCTGGAGGCGTGTTTTGAAGCACATTTCCCTCGAGAAGGAGCAAGGCAAGGAGATCCAGACCCTCATGAGTTCATCAGCAAGGCTATTCAGGAGCTACAGGAGTCAAGAGTCATGAGAGGCGGCCGTCGCCTACCAGCAGTGGCCCCCCATCCAGGCAAGGATGGCGGGCTGTGCGTCTGCATCGATGTACCAGGGCTCAACCAAGTCGCCTCCCTGGAGCGCCTCTGGCCCTCGCGAGTGGGGCGCTCCGGAGGTCCACTCCACAGCTACGTTCGCATGCCTTACAGTTTGCCGAGCGCGGCTGACATGTACCAGCGCCTCATGAGGGCATCACGGAGGCAAGAGAGGCCAGGCGTTCCGCTGCCCTGGCAGAGATGGAGATGGCCCGCGAGGAGCCGCCAGCGCCTCCGGAGCCTCCCGAGGCCCCTCGGCCTGGGGGCTCATGAGGATCGGCTTCCGCAGCCCACCGAGTCTGCTACACCAACACCCCTTCGTCTTCAACATCATCAGGTGACATCTTTCGAGTTTTACTTCTAACTGGGAGCGCCCCCAGGGCTGCATCATTCCCAAGCCGCTCGGGCCAGGCCCAGCGGCATGTATCCCATCTGCATTTATTTCCGGTTATGCGCTAGAATCACCACGCTTGATTATTTGATGCTGGTCCACGGCACCTCTTCTTCTCCATGCTGACCACTTGCACGTTAAAGGGGGGTACCTGAGCATCGCGATTCAGGGCTCTTACTGGCTCTCCAGCCCTCACCCTCTGGCCTTGACCACGGCATCGTGACCTGGCATACCAGCGACGGCTGAGACCGGCTCGAGGGCCGGGACCCGAGGACGTAGAGTGCAAGCATCTAACCAAATTTGCAGGGACACATCACAAGATAAGGCCCAGTGCCAGGCGCACCCCGCCTAGAGGTAGGGCCCCGTGAGTCCCGCGCTGGCTCACGGGTGCCCAGATACACCTCGCCAAGCCCTACCGTGCCAGCCACATGTCAGGGCGGGGCTGTACACGCCCCGGGGGCTCCTCCCGGAGGGGGGCCCCCTCCCATGTACCAGTGGAAGCACCATGCTCCGTGCTGGCTGACGACACTGCCGAGGAGCGGCTATGCCCGTACACATACGGTAGCACTATGCTCCGCGCTGGTGATAAACAACTGAGGGTGGCCCCCGGGCCGCATCAACCTCAGGGAGCCCAGAGCTCAGTGTCTAGCCTCATCGTAACGCCTCCCCTCGGGAGTGCCGCGCGAGGGGGCTGGGCACGGGGGCTGCACCTGGTTCACACCCAGACGCACGCCGCCCAGCCAGGTCCCCCCGGGCCTGGTTCGTCGCGCGTCTCTCCCCGAACGGAGCCAAGGTATGAAGGCTGTTTGAGCGTCAAGGGGGACTCCTGAGCATCGCCACTCAGGAGCCTAACTGGTCACGTAGCCCCTCACTCCGTGGCCCCGTCCTGGTTTCTGGTCGGGACCATCGCTGGGTGAGGCACGCGCGCGGCCGGGCTCTGCAGACGTAGAACGGTAGATCCACCCACATCACACCCCCCTACTTGTTGTTCGTGCGCCAAGGGGGACTCCTGAGCATCGTGACTCAGGAGCCTAACTTGTCATGTAGCCCCTCACTCCTTGGTCCCGTCCTGGTTTCCGGTCAGGACTATTGCTGGGTGAGGTACGTGCGGGGCCGGGCTCTGCCGGCGTAGAACATAATCAAGTAGGAAGGAAAAGCGCAAATTTCAAGGAATTCAAAAGAAAATATTATAGTCCACACTATTATCTCAATGCCAAACGCAAGTTTAAACGCCTCCCCGAGGCATGATACGTGTGCAGGAATTGAAAGCCGGATAGGAGCCGCGACAGAGTCACTTGTTGGCGGGGGAGCAGAGCGGAGTGGGTTCGCCTCACGGAGCAGCAGGGTCGGCAGCGCCTTGCTCCGGCTTGGTGCTGAAGGCCCGGAACATCCCCAGCAGAGCCTCCGCGTGACCCTTCACGGCCTCGGCAGCGGCAGCGGCACGCTCACCACTCACTGGCTCCAGCAGGCTGTCGAGGTCGACACCGGGATCGCGAAGGTAGATGTGGGTGAGGACCCGGGTCAGTGCTGCAGAAGACAGGACACGCGCCTCGGCCTCGGTCGTGGGGCCAAGGCCAAGGGCAACATATTCAAGAGCGTGAACCAGGAAGGGAAGCAGCTTGGCAGGGTCGTCCTCGGCGCCAGCCAACGGGCTCTCCAGGCCGCTGTCGTAAAGCGTCCTCAGTGAGGAGCGAGCCTTCGCCTCCAACTCCGTGAAGGCCGCGCGGTCCTCGGCAAGAACCAGTGCCTTGCTGTTCATCTCGGCCTTCCTAGCCCCCAACTCCTGCTCCAGCGCGCCTAGGCGGTCGCGGCGCTTCCTGAGCTTGGCCTCCCGGCCCTCGACGGTCGCCTCGCGAGCCTTCACGCCTTCTTCCTGCTCTTGGCGAAGGCGGACCTCTTTCGCGAGCTGATCCCGCAGGCCTTGCAGCTCGTCCACCAGTGCCTTACAGTGACCACGAACGTCGACCACCTCCCCCAGGGCTGCATCACGAGCAGCCTTCGCCTCCAGGATGGCCTGCTTCTCCTCGTCGCATGCCGTCGAGGCCTGGACCAGCGCCGCCCGAATCGAGGCGTCGGAGCGAACCCATCCTGAAGCCAGCTCCAAGCGCCCGACCACCAAGCGGGGGTCGGCGCCATGGAGATCCTGACGCAGTCGGTCCAGCTCAGCAACCGCACGATCCAGAACGGCAGAAGGAGTCGGAGAGACAGCAGCCAGTGGAGTAGGAGGAGAAGGCGGCAGCGCAGCCGCGGCATCCTGAGGCGGAGTCTGCCGCGCCCCGACAGCTGTAGCGGCGGCGGCAGGCGAGAGCTCCTCGGGAGCCACTTGGGCCGTGGGGGCTGAGCTCGCCCCAGCCGACTCAGCCAGGCCTCGCGAGGATGACCGGGCAGGAGAAGCCTGTGCGTCGCGGTCACCCTCCTTCGCAGGCAGGGGCGCTGCCACGGGTGGAACCTCGGGAGCCCCCTTCGGCTTCTTTGCTGCGGGCGCCAGCCTATCCAAGAGATGCGGATGTCAAGCCGCAGAAGCAGAGCAAGAAATAAAGACAGGAATCGAATGCTTACGGGTCGTCGCCAGTGAGCTCAAGCGGCCTCCAGCCAAATTTGAAGCCTGAAAGCCGGCTGGAAGGGTCAACCTCGGGAAGCTTGGAGGCGGAAGGTGCGTCTGCTGTTCGCCCCAGGGCCGGGGGAGACCCGCGGGAGATAACCCCGGTCCTGTCCTTCTTCGGGATCGAGGGCGAGCTCCTGCCGTCCTGCACGTCGTTGTCCTCCTCGTCGTCTTTGTCGTCATCCTCATCGTCATCACTCGAGAGAGGCGCAGAACGCGGGACCTGCGCCGGGGGAGGGGAGCCCTCGACTCTCCGTCAGTCGCCTCGGAGTCAGGCCCTTTTCCCCGCTCCCCTCCTTCCTCCTCCTCACTGGAGTCGTCGGAGGGCACGTCCACCGGTCCCTCGGGAGCTTCCAGGGGCACGGGCCCCTCCCCGTTGAAGACGGGCATGGACTTCACCACCCGCTCCCAGTCGTCACGGAGGTACAAGGGCGTAGGAGCACCCTCCAACCTCGCCACATTGCCCCCGACCAGAGATTGGAGAACCGCAGCCAGGTCTCCGTCGGCCAAGGCCGCGGGGCTCGGACGGGGCCTCCACATTGGAAGTGAGTACTGCCGAAGTGGAGCCAGTTGGTGCTCCAGGAACTCCCTCAGCAGCGACGCGCCGGTCAGCTTCGCTGCCGCCATGTCGGTCGGCCTCAGATCCGCGTCCATCTTCTCCAACACCATCTTCGCGCGGGGATCCGCGAGCTCCGCTCGACCCCAGTCGCTGGAGCTCGTGGGCTGCTCCGTGGGCAAGATCAGCCGAGGGTGGATGCGCCCAACATCCACCAAGATCCACTTGCTCCTGAAGCCCTCAATCCTTTTCCCAGGATTCGAGATGGCAATGGCACCACCGTACGCGATGAAGCTCGCGCACGCGGAAGCAGGACCGCGAGAGGTCCGGAGGTAGAAGTAGTGGCGCAACAAGGCCACTGAGGGCTGCACCCCAACGTGGGCCTCACAATAATAAGCAAAGATTGCCAGGAGAAGGACGGAGTTGGGATGGAGATGCAGGGCCTGTAGCTTGTAATGGCGGAGGACAGAGAAGAAGAACTCGGAGAAGGGAGGCACCAGGCCAGCAACAATGGCACTTACGAACAGCGGATAGAAGGTGCTCCTTTGACCCTCAGGGGTGGCGGAGCTGGCCTTGAACACCTTCGCCCCGTCGATGCCCCACGTCGTCGCCATCCGATGCAACCGGGCAAGGCTCGCCTCCGACACGTTCGGGGAGTCCAGGGCAGACGAGTACCAAGCCGCGGCCGGGGGCTGGCGAGGCGCCATGGCTCCCTAGGTCGCACGGTCAGAGCAGATCAGGAAATTTCGGAGGAAGGAAGGAGAGGCACAAGACAGGGGATCTGAGCAGCAACCGGGGAAAGCAGGAAGCTGGGCCTAGGCAGATGCCACTCCCTTATCAACTCGCGCAATTGCTAAGGCGCCCACGTCCAGTCAACTGCCACGCGGCGTCCAAGGCCGCAGGCTGTTAGGGCCCGCGGCGCTTAGCTCTTGCCCTTCCGCCTCCCAGCACGGCCAAGTCCGGGCGCGCCTTGGGCCCGGGGGCTACTGTCGGCATTCTGGGAACGGGGGTCCCTAGACTTGCCTGCCTGCGGCCTGCGGCGTGGCTCAAAGGGGGGGGGGCAGCACGGCCCGTCTTCACCAACACAAACCCAAGACCCTTGCGAGGGGCCAAGCCTCGCGGGGCGGATGACGCGGAGCTTCCTCAGGCATGGCCTCGTCAGGCTGGCTCACGAGGAGGTGGAGAGATCAAGGCGGGGTACCTCACGAGGTGCCCGTGACGCAAGCCATGACGACTCAGGGCGCCAGGCGGGTGCCAGCCCGCGCAGCGTCCTCCTTTCCTCTTTGGTGCAAAGGGGGCAAGCGCAGCCGCGGAGTACCGAGGCATCAGGCAAAGGTTGCCATTTCGGTGCAATGAGACCAAGACCAGGAGGACTACGAGATGGAGGTCACCGTGGAGCCCAAGATGGCGTCATCACCAGAGCTTTGCGCAGGCGAAGACTACTTTTGTCAGGATAGCTAATACTTGTTGTCCCCCTTCAAATTAGCCCGCCATTGTTGGCTCCCTTCCTGCTCGATATTTGGGAAGAGGACCAGGGCCTCTATAAATAGGACCAGCCACCCACATAGCAAGGGGTCGGTCGGTCGGTGGGCGTGAGGCAGAGAAAAGAGAGAGGAGAAGAGGTCGGAAGTGAGAGAGAGAGAGAGAGAGAGGAAGAGATAGAGATGAAAAGGTGACTGAACTCTTCTCAGTAGTTCATCCCCCCAGCCAAGAGCAGACCCTCGCGAGGCTGTTCTTCCTTGTATTGTTCATCATCATCAGCCCAAGAGGCAATCCACCACACCACACACTGGAGTAGGGTATTACACCACAACGGTGGCCCGAACCAGTATAAACCCTATGTCTCTTGTGTTGTTCTTTCCTTAGTTTTAGATCCTAGCATGGCGGAGGGGTGCAGGTAGGTAGGAGGCGAAATCTCCGCGCACACCCCAGTGTTCGAACCTCAAGGGTCTGCCGGAACCCGAAATCCGACAGCAATCTCCATCAACATCTTCAACATCACCATCTCCTCTCAAACCCTAGTTCATCTCTTGTGTTCAATCTTTGTACCAGAACTATAGATTGGTACTTGTGGGTGACTAGTAGTGTTGATTACATCTTGTAGTTGATTACTATATGGTTTATTTGGTGGAAGATTATATGTTCAGATCCAATATGCTATTTAATACCCTATGATCTTGAGCATGATTATCATTTGTGAGTAGTTACTTTTGTTCTTGAGGTCACAGGAGAAATCTTGTTGGAATTAATCATGTGAATTTTATAAGTGTTCGATATTTTGATGGTATGTATGTTGTGATTCCCTTAGTGGTGTCATGTGAATGTCGACTACATGACACTTCACCATATTTGGGCCTAAGGGAATGCATTGTGGAGTAGTTATTATATGATGGGTTGCGACGATGACAGAATCTTAAACCCTAGTTTATGCGCTATTCTGTAAGGGACCGATTGGACCCAAAAGTTTAATGCTATGGTTGGAATTTATTCTTAATACTTTTCTTGTAGTTGCGGATGCTTGCGAGGGGGTTAATGTAACACCCATGATGCTGCTATATCTCCCACGTGTCGGAGCATGACTTAGAGGCATAACCGCATAGTAGGCATGTCGCAAGAAGGGTAATCTTTACACATCCCATGTACTGAATAAGATAGAGATAAAGAGTTGGCTTACAATCGCCACTTCACACAATACATAAATATATCATTACATCATCCAGAATAAAATCAAGGTCCGACTATGGAACCAAAATAAAGACAACCCCAAATGCATAAGATCCCCGATCGCCCCAACTGGGCTCCACTACTGATCGTTTGGAAAGGAAACATAGTAACGTCCTGAATCCTCGTCGAACTCCCACTTGAGTTCGGTCGCATCCCCTGTACTGGCATCATCGGCACCTGCATTTGGTTTTGGAAGTAATCTGTGAGTCACGGGGACTCAGCAATCTCACACCCTCGTGATCAAGACTAATTAAGCTTATGGGTAGGAAAAGGGAGTGAGGTCGAGCTGCAGCAAGCGCTAAGCATATATGGTGGCTATCTTATGCAAATGAGAGCAAGAAGAGGAGCAAAGCACGGTCGATAAACTATGATCAAGAAGTGATCCTAGAACTACTTACGTTCAAGCATAACACGAGACCGTGTTCTCTTCCTGGACACCGCCAAAAAGAGACCATCACGGCTACACATGCGGTCGATTCATTTTAATTTAAGTTAAGTGTCAGGTTTTCTACAACCGGATATTAACAAATTCCCATCTGCCCATAACTGCGGGCACGACTTTCAGAAGTTGAAAACCCTGCAGGGGTGTCCCAACTTAGCCCATCACAAGCTCTCACGGTCAACGAAGGATATTCCTTCTCCCAGGACGACCCGATCAGGCTCGGAATCCCGGTTACAAGACATTTCGACAATGGTAAAACAAGACCAGCAAAGCTGCCCGATGTGCCGACAAATCCCGATAGGAGCTGCACATATCTCGTTCTCAGGGCACACCGGATGAACACTACATACAACTAAAACCAACCCTCAAGTTTCCCCGAGGTGGCGCTGCAAGTGGCTCTGTTTTGGACCAACACTCAGAGGAGCACTGGCCCAGGGGTTTAAAATAAAGCTGACCCTTGAGTCCGCAGAACCCTAGGGAAAAAGGCTTAGGTGGCAAATGGTAAAACCAAGGTTGGACCTTGTTGGAGGAGTTTTATTCAAGGCGAACTGTCAAGGGGTTCCCATTATAACCCAACCGCGTAAGGAACGCAAAATCAAGGAACATAACACCGATATGACGGAAACTAGGGCGACAAGAGTGTAACAAAACACCAGGCATAAGGCCGAGACTTCCACCCTTTACCAAGTATATAGGTGCATTAAAGTAAACAAGATATAATAATGATATCCCAACAATAAACATGTTCCAACAAGGAACAAACTCCAATCTTCGCCTGCAACTAACAACGCTACAAGAGGGGCTGAGCAAAGCGGTAACATAGCCAAACAACGGTTTGCCAGGACAAGGTGGGTTAGAGGTTTGACATGGCAATATGGGAGGCATGACAAAGCAAGTGGTAGGTATCGCGGCATAGCAATACAGCAAGCAAGTAGCAAGCAAAGATAGAAGTGATTTTGAGGGTATGGTCATCTTGCCTGCAAAGTTCTCCGAGTTGACGTAAGCTTGATCCTCGTAAGCATACTCAACGGGTTCCTCGATCACGTACTCGTCTCCCGGCTATACCCAAGGCAAGAACACAAGCAAAAGAAACCACAATCAACCACGGTGCAATGCGCAAGCAACATGATGCAAAACATGGCATGATATGCGGGATGCAATATGCAATGTGTATGCGTGCTCCGGAAGGAAAAGATTGAACCAGGCCTCAACTTGGCAACCAAGTGCGCCGCTGGAAAGATGAGTTGATTTCGGTCGAAATAGATATAAAGATCTCCGGAGTCGGATGCACGGTTTGCAAATGGCAAGCAAAACAAGAATGGCACGATTTTGCGATTAACAACACGATGCCATCTAACATGTAACAAGAAAATAAGCTACTGCACTCTAACATAGCAGCAAAGCACATGGCAGTGATCTACTCAAGATGCTTGACAAAAGATGAACACTGAGCTACGGCTAAATCACACAATAGCAGGTTCAAACAAGCATGGCAAAAGTGCAAAAGATATCAGCTTCACAAACTTAGTGAAAATAACAACATGCCAGGAATTAACATCAGGAAGCAAAGTTTAGAGCTAGATAACAAGATGCTACAGGACCAGGACATAGCAAACAAAGGCATGGAATGAATCTACTAAAAGCATATAACAAAAGTCCCTTACTGACCATAAGCCAAAAAGGATCATAAGATATGATGGAACCCATGTAAACATAGCAAGTTTCGTTAACAGATTCAGACTTAGCAGAAAAACTGGACATGGCAAAAACAGAGTTACGTAGGCATGTTTGCGAGCTCAATGCACTCAACACAAGGCATTTCATGACAAGCTAAGCATACTACCGGCAAGAAGACATGTTCAAGAAGCTAATCATGGCAAGAACAATCTCATAGCATGCATGGATCAACTGCAACAACCTTGGCAAAATTGATTAACACGTAAACAATCTTCCAGGAACATTTTATAGAAAAAGTAGAGCAAGATTGAGTCATGATAGGGCAATGCATAAAAGCAAACAAGGACATGGATGGATAGAGCATAACCATATGGCAAAAGCATCCTTACTGAACATACTCAAAAGAGGCATGTATCTCTTTGTAGCAGCATGAACACATGGCATAAAAATAACAGCAGGGAAATGACTTAGTTAAATTCTAAGCCCCTGAAATCAGCAACATCACAAGAGCTACTGTGCATGCATGTGCTCGTCACCACATTGATCAAAAAATACATGGCATACACCCCTGTAAAGATGGCATGGCATAGCCCAAAACACATGTAGAGCTCAAGTCCATAGGAGGCACACAATAATCATGGCAAAAATGAGAAATGCTCATAATCTGCTAAGAAACAGGAACTGACATTTTATAGCACTCTTGCAACAGACATTTGGGCATCCAGATGGACTCAAACAAGCATGATGCAATGGAACAAAATGAAGACGACATCCAGATGAACATTTTGATATATGGCACGCTCAAAACGGAGCTACGGATGCGGAGTTATGATGCGATGAACATGGCAAAAAAATGTTGCACGGAAAAGACTTAGATGAAAAATTAGACCTCCAGATCAAGGGTTCTCACGCGAACCGAGGTTGACCAGAACACAGGCGGCCTTCTCCGGCGATGTGGATGCGGGGCGGCGCCGGAGAGTGGTCGGGGAGGTCAGGGTCGGGCGGATCCGGCCACGGCTCGCCGGATCCGACCGTACACCGGCGATGGGCGGCGTGGGGAGGTGCAGGAGCAACGGTGGAGCAGCGCTTGTGCGCGAAGGAGGCGGCGCGGCGACCGGCGGTGAGCGGAGCGGGTGAGGGATGGTGGCGGAGGAACGGGCCGGGAGGGCCCGCGGCGGGCCCGCGGCGGAGGCGGCGCGGTGGGACACGTGGCAACAGCGGGTTGGTCCGGGCGGCAGCGCGGACACGTCCGGCTGTCTCGGACGCGTCCGGTGGCGGCGGGGGAGGTTTTTAGGGTTTGACCGTGAATTTGGAGGGGGGCACCTATTTATACATAGAAGGAGCTAGGAGAGTCCAAATGGAGTGCGGTTTTCGGCCACATGATCGGGATCAAACGGCTGAGAGGATGGAGGGGGTTTGGATGGGTTTTGGGCCACTTTCGAGGGGTGTTGGGGTGCAGCACACATGAGGCCTTTACGGTTCCTCGATTAACTGTTGGAGTATCAAACGGACTCCAAATGGCACGAAACTTGACAGGCGGTCTACCGGTGGTGTACCAAGGCCGTTTGGCAAATCTCGGTCCATTTCGAGAATGTTTAATACCCGCACACGAAAAGAGGCAAAAGGGGGCGCCGGAGGACGTAGGAGCGCCGGAAAGCAAAACGGACAACGGGGAAAATGCTCGGATACATGAGACGAACATGTATGCAAATGCGATGCACATGATGACATGATATGAAATGCATGACATGGTCAAAAAGCAAAACGAAGACAAAAACCCAACAACGAGGGAATATCATAACTTAGAGCCGAAAATGGCAAGAGTTGGAATACAAATATGGCAAGTTACATACGTGGCGTTACAACACTCCACCACTACGAAAGGGTCTCGTCCCGAGGTCTAGGACTAAAAAAACTCTGAATATTCGGAACAGAGGTGGTCCTCGTGTTCCCAGGTGGCTTCTCAGTCGGAATGATGTGACCACTTCACTTTCAGAAATTTGATAGACTTGTTGTGAGTCTTGCGCTCGGTTTCTTCAAGAATAGCAATGGGATGCTCATGATAAGACAAGTCTTCTTGGAGATCAATCTCTTCGAAGTTGATGGTGCGGTCAGGAGTCTTGAAACACTTGCGAAGCTGAGACACGTGAAACACGTCGTGCACATTTGCAAAGTTGGACGGAAGCTCAAGTTGATAGGCGAGATCGCCTCTTTTGCCAATGATCTTGAAAGGACCCACATATCTAGGGGCAAGCTTCCCTTTGATACCGAAGCAATGAGTGCCTTTCATTGGAGAGACACGGAGGTAGACGTGGTCTCTGATCTCGAAAGCCAAGTCACGATGCTTGCTATCATAGTAACTCTTCTGGCGCGATTGCGCGGCTTTGAGATTTTCACGAATGACTTTGCACATTTCTTCAGCCTCTTTGATCAAGTCATTGCCAAGAAGTTGGCGTTCACCAGTCTCTGACCAATTAAGAGGAGTACGCCACTTTCTGCCATAGAGAATCTTGAATGGGGCCTTACCCGAAATCGCTTGGAAGCTGTTGTTGTAGGAGAAATCGGCATATGAAAGACAATCTTCCCACTTCATACCGAAGGAAATGACACAAGCCTTGAGCATATCTTCAAGAATTTGATTGACTCGCTCGACTTGTCCACTAGTTTGAGGATGAAAAGTTGTGCTGAAGCGAATTTTGGTGCCCATGGCCTTCTGGAAGGAATCCCAAAACTTAGAAGTAAAGACGCTTCCACGATCTGAAGATATCAACTGCGGAATGCAAGGCAAGGAGACAATCCTGGAGGTATATAGCTCTGCCAACTGAGTTGTTGTGATACATTCTTTGATAGAAGAAAATCAGCCACTTTAGTAAGCTTGTTGATGACGACGAAGATAGCATCATTTCCACGCTTGGACTTGGGAAATCCAGTCACGAAGTCCATCTCAATATGGTCAAACTTCCATTCTAGAATGGCAAGAGGTTGGAGGAGACCAGCTGGCCGTTGGTGTTCTGCTTTCACTCTTCTGCAGACATCACATTCATTCATGAACTGAGAAATTTCTCGCTTCATTCGAGTCCACCAGTGCGACTGCTTGAGGTCATGGTACATCTTTGTACTTCCAGGATGAATAGATAGGAGTGAATTGTGAGCCTCGTTCATAATGACTTTACGAAGGTCGCCTTTAGGAACAACAATGCGATCCTCGAAGAATAGAGTATCTTTGTCATCAAGGCGATATCACTTGTACTTGGGTTGGCTCTTGGTAATCCCATTCTTCACCTTCTTCACCATTGCATCAAGAAGTTGTGCCTCACGAATTTGATCTTCCAAAGTAGGAGAGACTTGGAGGTTGGCAAGGAATCCTTGAGGAACAACTTGGAGATTAAGTTTGCGGAAAGCTTCACAAAGGTCCGGTTGGAAGGGTTTGAGAATCAAACTGTTGCAGTAAGCCTTCCTGCTCAAAGTGTCAGCAATGACATTGGCCTTGCCTGGAGTATATTCAATACTCGGGTTATACTCTTGAATCATTTCGACCCAACAAGTCTGCCTGAGGTTCAGGTTGGGTTGAGTGAAGATGTACTTGAGACTCTTATGATCCATGAAGATGTCCACTTTCCTTCCCAACAAGAGATGTCTCCATGTTAAAACAGCATGGACAACTGCCGCCAACTCGAGGTCATGAGTGGGGTAGTTCTTTTCGTTGGGCTTCAATTCGAGATCATGAGTGGGGTAGTTCTTTTTGTTGGGCTTCAAGTGGAGAGAGGTATAGGCCACAACTTTCTTCTCTTGCATTAGCACAGCACCGAGACCTTGCAGGGAAGCATCACAGAAAACCTTGAATGGTTTGGATTCATCAGGAGGAGTCAGAACTAGAGCTGTGACTAACTTCTCTTTGAGGGTGTTGAAAGCGATGTCAATTCATGCGTCCAGACATACTTCACATGCTTCTGGAGGAGGTTCGAAAGAGGCTTCACGATCTTAGAGAAATCCTCAACGAATCTTTGACAATAGCTTGCGAGCCCAAGGAAACTGCGGAGCTGCTTCACATTCTGAGGTGGTTCCCAATTCACAATTGTAGACACCTTCTCAGGATTAACAGCTATGCCCTTGGCGGAGATGATATGCCCAAGCTAGAGAACCTCATCGAGCCAAAACTCGCACTTTGAAAACTTCGCATAGAACTGATGTTCTCTGAGTTTGTCCAGCACCAATCTCAAGTGCTTGGCATGATCCTCCTTGTTCTTGGAAAAGACCAAAATGTCATCGAGATAGACCAAGACAAAGTCATTTGTGTAAGGGTTGAAGATGAAGTTCATCATGCGAGAGAACGTTGGAGGAGCATTGACAAGGCCAAAAGACATGACAGTGTATTCATAAGAACCATAGCTTGTTCTGAATGATGTCTTGGGGATATCTTGTTCACAAATGCAAATCTGATGATAGCCCATACGGAGGTCAAGCTTGGAGAATACTTGAGCACCTTTGAGTTGTTCGAAAAGCTCATTGATGTTGGGAAGTGGGTACTTGTTCTTTATGGTCTTCTTGTTCAATGGACGGTAGTCGACACAGGGTCGGTCCGTGCCATCTTTCTTCTTGACAAAAAGAACACCAAAACCCCAAGGAGAAGAACTTGGTCGGATCAGACCCATACGCTCTTGTATATCGAGTTGTTTCTTCAGCTCCTTTAACTCTTCTGGTCCAATCTTGTAAGGATGTTTGCAAATAGGTTCCGTGCTAGGCTGAAGATCGATGACGAATTCAACTGGCCGGTGAGGAGGCATTCCTAGAAGCTCTTGTGGAAAGACGTCTTGATATTCACAAACGACTGGAATCTGAGAGATGGCATTCAACTCGCCCTTCTCATTGAGAGGAAACAGTCGAATGGTATCGTCACGAGTGGCATAGATGATCACATCCTTAGACCAGTGTGTCAATTGAATCTGCCTGGCAGCACAATCAAGCTGAGCCTTGTGCTTAGAAAGCCAGTCCATATCGAGAATTAGATCAATATCCGAGTCACCAAGAACAATCGGAGAGGACAAAAACTTATAGTCACCCATCTTGATATAAATATCTGGGACGCAATTGTTAGATGTCATTTGCTTGCCCGGGACACAATCTTCAACTAGAAAGGAATCTTTTCGGTCACAAACTCATGCTTGGCAACAAAAGGTCTTGAAATGAAAGAAAGCGATGCACCAGTATCAAAAAGAACTTTTGCAGGAATATCGTTAAGAAGAAGGTTACCCATGATCACTTCTAAAGAATCCTCTGCCTGAGCTACGTTCATCATATTGACCTTTGCAAACTTGGGATTATGCTTGACCACTGCATTGCTGGCAGATCTCACAGGAGGAGGAGGTGGAAGGCGCCTCTGGTTAAAGAATTTGTTTGCATAGTGACCCTTCTGCTGACACTTGTTGCACGTAACCTCTAAGAGCGGACGGTGATACGGAGCACTTGACCTTGGAGCATGAGACGAAGCTTTGTTCCGAAAGCCTGGGTGGGGTGGGTGGGAAGATCCATTGCCACCTTTACTCTTCTACTGGTAAGGCTGACGAAATGGAGGAGGAGGAGGCAACCAGTACTTTTGCTACTTAGCTGCCACTTGAGTTGAAGAAGAAGGAGTTGCATCCCTAACTCTCTTCTTAGAAGCATCG